>NC_054499.1:20644720-20647220 GCF_017639515.1 Carcharodon carcharias
TCACACACACATACTCACTCACACACACACACACAGACTCACTCTCACACACACACAGACTCACTCTCACACACACACAGACTCACTCTCACACACACACAAACAGACTCACACACACACACACACACACAAACAGACTCACACACACACACACACACATACACACAGACTCACACACACACACATACTCACTCACACACACAGACTCACTCACACACACACACACAGACTCACTCTCACACACACACAGACTCACTCTCACACACACACAGACTCACTCTCACACACACACAGACTCACTCTCACACACACACAGACTCACTCTCACACACACACAGACTCACTCTCACACACACACACAGACTCACTCTCACACACACACAGACTCAGTCTCACACACACAGACTCAATCACACACACACAGACAGACGCACACACACACATAGACTCACTCTCACACACAAACAGACTCACTCTCGCACACACACACACAGACTCATTCTCACACACACAGACTCACAGACTCAATCACACACAAAGACTCACTCACACACACACACACAGACTCACTCTCGCACACACACACACAGACTCACTCTCACACACACACACAGGCTCACTCTCACACACACACACAGGCTCACACTCACACACACACACAGGCTCACTCTCACACACATACACAGACTCACTCTCATACACACACACAGACTCACACTCACACACACACAGATTCACTCTCTCACAAACACACTCACACACACAGACTCACTCACTCACACAAACAAAAACTCAATCTCTCACACACAAACTCACTCTCTCACACACACAAACTCATTCTCTCACACACACACACACACAGACTCACTCTCTCACACACACACAGACTCACTCACACACACAGACTCACTCACACACACACACACACAGACTCACTCACACACACACACACAGACTCACTCACACACACACAAACATGCACACAGACTCACACTCACACACACATACACATGTACAAAGACTCACACTCAGACACACACATGGACTCACTCTCTCACACACTCACACAAACACACACACACAAAAAGACACACACACAGACTCACTCTCACACACACACACAGACTCACTCTTACACACACAAACAGACTCACTCTCTCACACACACATACTCACTCTCTCTCACACACACACACGGACTCACATTCTCACACACACGGACTCACTCTCTCACACACACAAACTCACTCTCACACACACAAACTCACTCTCTCTCACACACACACAGACTCACTATCACACACACACACACACTCACTCTTACACACACACACAAGCAGACTCACTCTCTCTCACACACACAGAGACTCACTCTCTCACACACACACAGACTCTCTCTCTCTCACACAATCAGAGTCACTCACACACACACCAACTCACTCTCACACACACACACAGACTCACTCTCACACACACACACAGACTCACTCTCACACACACACACAGACTCACTCTCACACACACACACACACAGACTCACACACACACACACACACAGACTCACTAACACACACACAGACTCACTCACACACACACACACAGACTCACTCACACACACACACACACAGACTCACTCTCACACACACAAACATGCACACAGACTCACACTCACACACACATACACATGCACACAGACTCACACTCAGACACACACATGGACTCACTCTCTCACACACTCACACAAACACACACACACAAAATGACACACACACAGACTCACTCTCACACACACACACACACACACAAATGGACTCAATCTCACACACACACACAAACAGACTCACTCTCACACACTCACAAACAGACTCACACACACACACAGACTCACTCACACACACATACTCACTCACACACACACACACACAGACTCACTCTCACACACACACAGACTCACTCTCACACACACACAGACTCAGTCTCACACACACAAACATGCACACAGACTCACACTCACACACACATACACATGCACACAGACTCACACTCAGACACACACATGGACTCACTCTCTCACACACTCACACAAACACACACACACAAAAAGACACACACACAGACTCACACACACACACACACACAAACGGACTCAATCTCACACACACACACACACACACACTCACTCTCACACACTCACAAACAGACTCACACACACACACACACACACAGACTCACTCACACACACATACTCACTCACACACACACACACACAGACTCACTCTCACACACACACAGACTCACTCTCACACACACACAGACTCACTCTCACACACACACAGACTCAGTCTCACACACACAGACTCAATCACACACACACAGACAGACGCACACACACACATAGACTCACTCTCACACACAAACAGACTCACTCTCGCACACACACACACAGACTCACTCTCGCACACACACACACAGACTCATTCTCACACACACAGACTCACAG
>NC_054499.1:20652220-20659720 GCF_017639515.1 Carcharodon carcharias
ACACACAGACTCACTCTCTCACACACACACAGACTTACTCACACACACACAGACTCACTCACACACACACACACAGACTCACTCACACACACACACACAAACATGCACACAGACTCACACTCACACACACATACACATGCACACAGACTCACACTCAGACACACACATGGACTCACTCTCTCACACACTCACACAAACACACACACACAAAAAGACACACACACAGACTCACTCTCACACACACACACACTCACTCTTACACACACACACAAACGGACTCAATCTCACACACAGACTCACTCTCACACACACACAAACAGACTCACACACACACACACACACAAACAGACTCACACACACACACACACACACATACACACAGACTCACACACACACACATACTCACTCACACACACATACTCACTCACACACACACACACAGACTCACTCTCACACACACACAGACTCACTCTCACACACAGACTCACTCTCACACACACACAGACTCACTCTCACACACACACAGACTCACTCTCACACACACACAGACTCAGTCTCACACACACAGACTCAATCACACACACACAGACAGACGCACACACACACATAGACTCACTCTCACACACAAACAGACTCACTCTCGCACACACACACACAGACTCATTCTCACACACACAGACTCACAGACTCAATCACACACAAAGACTCACTCACACACACACACACAGACTCACTCTCGCACACACACGCACAGACTCACTCTCACACACACACACAGGCTCACTCTCACACACACACACAGACTCACTCACACACACATACTCACTCACACACACACACACACAGACTCACTCTCACACACACACAGACTCACTCTCACACACACACAGACTCACTCTCACACACACACAGACTCAGTCTCACACACACACAGACTCAGTATCTCACACACACAGACTCAGTATCTCACACACAGACTCAATCACACACACACAGACAGACGCACACACACACATAGACTCACTCTCACACACAAACAGACTCACTCTCGCACACACACACACACAGACTCACTCTCTCACACACACACAGACTCACTCACACACACACAGACTCACTCACACACACACACACAGACTCACTCACACACACACACACAAACATGCACACAGACTCACACTCACACACACATACACATGCACACAGACTCACACTCAGACACACACATGGACTCACTCTCTCACACACTCACACAAACACACACACACAAAAAGACACACACACAGACTCACTCTCACACACACACACACTCACTCTTACACACACACACAAACGGACTCAATCTCACACACAGACTCACTCTCACACACACACAAACAGACTCACACACACACACACACAAACAGACTCACACACACACACACACACACATACACACAGACTCACACACACACACATACTCACTCACACACACATACTCACTCACACACACACACACACAGACTCACTCTCACACACACACAGACTCACTCTCACACACACACAGACTCACTCTCACACACACACAGACTCACTCTCACACACACACAGACTCACTCTCACACACACAGACTCAGTCTCACACACACAGACTCAATCACACACACACAGACAGACGCACACACACACATAGACTCACTCTCACACACAAACAGACTCACTCTCGCACACACACACACAGACTCATTCTCACACACACAGACTCACAGACTCAATCACACACAAAGACTCACTCACACACACACACACAGACTCACTCTCGCACACACACACACAGACTCACTCTCACACACACACACAGGCTCACACTCACACACAGGCTCACACTCACACACAGGCTCACACTCACACACACACACAGGCTCACTCTCACACACATACACAGACTCACTCTCATACACACACACAGACTCACACTCACACACACACAGATTCACTCTCTCACAAACACACACACACACAGACTCACTCACACACACACTCAAAAACTCAATCTCTCACACACAAACTCACTCTCTCACACACACAAACTCATTCTCTCACACACACACACACACAGACTCACTCTCTCACACACACACAGACTCACTCACACACACACACACACAGACTCACTCACACACACACACACACAGACTCACTCACACACACACAAACATGCACACAGACTCACACTCACACACACATACACATGTACAAAGACTCACACTCAGACACACACATGGACTCACTCTCTCACACACTCACACAAACACACACACACAAAAAAACACACACACAGACTCACTCTCACACACACACAGACTCACTCTTACACACACAAACAGACTCACTCTCTCACACACACAGACTCACTCTCTCACACACACACACGGACTCACATTCTCACACACACGGACTCACTCTCTCACACACACAAACTCACTCTCACACACACAAACTCACTCTCTCTCACACACACACAGACTCACTATCACACACACACACACACTCACTCTTACACACACACACAAGCAGACTCACTCTCTCACACACACACAGAGACTCACTCTCTCACACACACACAGAGACTCTTTCTCTCTCACACAATCAGAGTCACTCACACACACACCAACTCACTCTCACACACACACACAGACTCACTCTCACACACACACAAAGACTCACTCTCACACACACACACAGACTCACTCTCTCACACACACACACACAGACTCACTCTCTCACACACACACAGACTCACTAACACACACACAGACTCACTCACACACACACACAGACTCACTCACACACACACACAGACTCACTCACACACACACAAACATGCACACAGACTCACACTCAGACACACACATGGACTCACTCTCTCACACACTCACACAAACACACACACACAAAAAGACACACACACAGACTCACTCTCACACACACACACACACACAAACGGACTCAATCTCACACACACACACAAACAGACTCACTCTCACACACTCACAAACAGACTCACACACACACACACACAGACTCACTCACACACACATACTCACTCACACACACACACACACAGACTCACTCTCACACACATACAGACTCACTCTCACACACACACAGACTCAGTCTCACACACACAAACATGCACACAGACTCACACTCACACACACACATACACATGCACACAGACTCACACTCAGACACACACATGGACTCACTCTCTCACACACTCACACAAACACACACACACAAAAAGACACACACACAGACACACACACACACAAACGGACTCAATCTCACACACACACACACACACACTCACTCTCACACACTCACAAACAGACTCACACACACACACACACACACACAGACTCACTCACACACACATACTCACTCACACACACACACACACAGACTCACTCTCACACACACACAGACTCACACACACACACACACAGACTCACTCTCACACACACACAGACTCAGTCTCACACACACAGACTCAATCACACACACAGACAGACGCACACACACACATAGACTCACTCTCACACACAAACAGACTCACTCTCGCACACACACACACAGACTCATTCTCACACACACAGACTCACAGACTCACTCACACACAAAGACTCACTCACACACACACACACACAGACTCACTCTCGCACACACACACAGGCTCACTCTCACACACACACAGGCTCACACTCACACACACACACAGGCTCACTCTCACACACACACACAGACTCACTCTCATACACACACACAGACTCACACTCACACACACACAGATTCACTCTCTCACAAACACACACACACACACAGACTCACTCACACACACACACAAAAACTCAATCTCTCACACACAAACTCACTCTCTCACAAACACAAACTCACTCTCTCACACACACAAACTCATTCTCTCACACACACAAACTCATTCTCTCACACACACAAACTCATTCTCTCACACACACAAACTCATTCTCTCACACACTCACACACACACACACAAACTCACTCACACACACAAACTCACTCTCTCACACACTCACACACAGACTCACTATCACACACACACACACTCACTCTTACACACACACACACTCACTCTTACACACACACAAGCAGACTCACTCTCTCACACACACACAGAGACTCACTCTCTCACACACACACAGACTCTCTCTCTCACACAATCAGAGTCACTCACACACACACAAACTCACTCTCACACACACACAGAGTCACTCTCACACACACACACACAGACTCACTCTCTCACACACACACAGACTCACTCACACACACACACACAGACTCACTCACACACACACACACAGACTCACTCACACACACACACAGACTCACTCACACACACACAAACATGCACACAGACTCACACTCACACACACATACACATGCACACAGACTCACACTCAGACACACACATGGACTCACTCTCTCACACACTCACACAAACACACACACACAAAAAGACTCACACACACAGACTCACTCACACACACACACACACTCTTACACACACACACAAACGGACTCAATCTCACACACACACACACAGACTCACTCTCTCACACACACACAGACTCACTCACACACACAGACTCACTCACACACACACACAGACTCACTCACACAGACACACACACACAGACTCACTCACACACACACAAACATGCACACAGACTCACACTCACACACACATACACATGCACACAGACTCACACTCAGACACACACATGGACTCACTCTCTCGCACACTCACACAAACACACACACACAAAAAGACACACACACAGACTCACTCTCACACACACACACACTCACTCTTACACACACACACAAACGGACTCAATCTCTCACACACACACACAGACTCACTCTCACACACACACAAACAGACTCACACACACACACACAGACTCACTCACACACACACACAGACTCACTCTCACACACACACAGACTCACTCTCACACACACACAGACTCACTCTCACACACACACAGACTCAGTCTCTCACACACAGACTCAATCACACACACACAGACAGACGCACACTCACACATAGACTCACTCTCACACACAAACAGACTCACTCTCGCACACACACACACAGACTCATTCTCACACACAGACTCACAGACTCACTCACACACAAAGACTCACTCACACACACACACACACACAGACTCACTCTCGCACACACACACACAGACTCACTCTCACACACACACACACAGACTCACTCTCACACACACACAGGCTCACACTCACACACACACACAGGCTCACTCTCACACACATACACAGACTCACTCTCACACACACACACAGACTCACACTCACACACACACAGATTCACTCTCTCACAAACACACTCACACACACAGACTCACTCACACACACACACAAAAACTCAATCTCTCACACACAAACTCACTCTCTCACACACACAAACTCATTCTCTCACACACACACACACAGACTCACTCTCTCACACACACACAGACTCACTCTCTCACACACACACAGACTCACTCACACACACACAGACTCACTCACACACACACACAGACTCACTCACACACACACACACACAGACTCACTCACACACACACAAACATGCACACAGACTCACACTCACACACACATACACATGCACACAGACTCACACTCAGACACACACATGGACTCACTCTCTCACACACACACAAACACACACACACAAAAAGACACACACACAGACTCACTCTCACACACACACACACAGACTCACTCTTACACACACAAACAGACTCACTCTTACACACACAAACAGACTCACTCTCTCACACACACAGACTCACTCTCTCACACACACAGACTCACTCTCTCTCACACACACACACGGACTCACATTCTCACACACACGGACTCACTCTCTCACACACACAAACACACTCTCACACACACAAACTCACTCTCTCTCACACACACAGACTCACTATCACACACACACACACTCACTCTTACACACACACACAAGCAGACTCACTCTCTCACACACACACAGAGACTCACTCTCTCACACACACACAGACTCTCTCTCACACAATCAGAGTCACTCACACACACACAAACTCACTCTCACACACACACACAGACTCACTCTCACACACACACACACACAGACTCACTCACACACACACACACAGACTCACTCACACACACACAAACATGCACACAGACTCACACTCACACACACATACACATGCACACAGACTCACACTCAGACACACACATGGACTCACTCTCTCACACACTCACACAAACACACACACACAAAAAGACACACACACAGACTCACTCTCACACACACACACACTCACTCTTACACACACACACAAACGGACTCAATCTCACACACACACAGACTCACTCTCACACACACACAAACAGACTCACACACGCACACACACAGACAGACTCACACACACACACACACATACACACAGACTCACTCACACACACATACTCACTCACACACACATACTCACTCACACACACACACACACAGACTCACTCTCACACACACACAGACTCACTCTCACACACACACAGACTCACTCTCACACACACACAGACTCACTCTCACACACACACAGACTCAATCACACACACACAGACAGACGCACACACACACATAGACTCACTCTCACACACAAACAGACTCACTCTCGCACACACACACACACAGACTCACTCTCTCACACACACACAGACTCACTCACACACACACAGACTCACTCACACACACACACACAGACTCACTCACACACACACACACAAACATGCACACAGACTCACACTCAAACACACATACACATGCACACAGACTCACACTCAGACACACACATGGACCCACTCTCTCACACACTCACACAAACACACACACACAAAAAGACACACACACAGTCTCACTCTCACACACACACACACACTCACTCTTACACACACACACAAACGGACTCAATCTCACACACAGACTCACTCTCACACACACACAAACAGACTCACACACACACACACACAAACAGACTCACACACACACACACACACATACACACAGACTCACACACACACACATACTCACTCACACACACATACTCACTCACACACACACACACAGACTCACTCTCACACACACACAGACTCACTCTCACACACACACAGACTCACTCTCACACACACACAGACTCACTCTCACACACACACAGACTCAGTCTCACACACACAGACTCAATCACACACACACAGACAGACGCACACACACACATAGACTCACTCTCACACACAAACAGACTCCCTCTCGCACACACACACACACAGACTCATTCTCACACACACAGACTCACAGACTCAATCACACACAGACTCACTCACACACACACACAG
>NC_054499.1:20664720-20709720 GCF_017639515.1 Carcharodon carcharias
ACTCACACACACACAAACATGCACACAGACTCACACTCACACACACATACACATGCACACAGACTCACACTCAGACACACACATGGACTCACTCTCTCACACACTCACACAAACACACACACACAAAAAGACACACACACAGACTCACTCTCACACACACACACACACACAAACGGACTCAATCTCACACACACACACAAACAGACTCACTCCCACACACTCACAAACAGACTCACACACACACACACACAGACTCACTCACACACACATACTCACTCACACACACACACACACAGACTCACTCTCACACACACACAGACTCAGTCTCACACACACAAACATGCACACAGACTCACACTCACACACACATACACATGCACACAGACTCACACTCAGACACACACATGGACTCACTCTCTCACACACTCACACAAACACACACACACAAAAAGACACACACACAGACTCACACACACACACACACACAGACTCACTCTTACACACACAAACAGACTCACTCTCTCACACACACAGACTCACTCTCTCTCACACACAGAATCACTCTCTCTCACACACACACACGGACTCACATTCTCACACACACGGACTCACTCTCTCACACACACAAACTCACTCTCACACACACAAACTCACTCTCTCTCACACACACACAGACTCACTATCACACACACACACACTCACTCTTACACACACACACAAGCAGACTCACTCTCTCACACACACACAGAGACTCACTCTCTCACACACACACAGACTCTCTCTCTCTCACACAATCAGAGTCACTCACACACACACAAACTCACTCTCACACACACACACAGACTCACTCTCACACACACACACACACAGACTAACTCTCTCACACACACACAGACTCACTCACACACACACAGACTCACTCACACACACACACAGACTCACTCACACACACACACACACAGACTCACTCACACAAACACAAACATGCACACAGACTCACACTCACACACACATACACATGCACACAGACTCACACTCAGACACACACATGGACTCAATCTCTCACACACTCACACAAACACACACACACAAAAAGACACACACACAGACTCACTCTCACACACACACACACTCACTCTTACACACACACACAAATGGACTCAATCTCACACACACACACACACACAGACTCACTCTCACACACACACAAACAGACTCACACACACACACAAACAGACTCACACACACACACAAACAGACTCACACACACACACAAACAGACTCACACACACACACAAACAGACTCACACACACACACACACATACACACGGACTCACTCACACACACATACTCACTCACACACACACACACACAGACTCACTCTCACACACACACAGACTCACTCTCACACACACACAGACTCAGTCTCACACACACACAGACTCAGTCTCACACACACAGACTCAATCACACACACACAGACAGACGCACACACACACATAGACTCACTCTCACACACAAACAGACTCACTCTCGCACACACACACACACAGACTCACTCTCTCACACACACACAGACTCACTCACACACACACACACAGACTCACTCACACACACACACACAGACTCACTCACACACACACACACACAGACTCACTCACACACACACACACAGACTCACTCACACACACACAAACATGCACACAGACTCACACTCACACACACATACACATGCACACAGACTCACACTCAGACACACATACACATGCACACAGACTCACACTCAGACACACACATGGACTCACTCTCTCACACACTCACACAAACACACACACACAAAAAGACACACACACAGACTCACTCTCACACACACACACACTCACTCTTACACACACACACAAACGGACTCAATCTCACACACACACACAGACTCACTCTCACACACACACAAACAGACTCACACACGCACACACACAGACAGACTCACACACACACACACACATACACACAGACTCACTCACACACACATACTCACTCACACACACATACTCACTCACACACACACACACACAGACTCACTCTCACACACACACAGACTCACTCTCACACACACACAGACTCACTCTCACACACACACAGACTCAATCACACACACACAGACAGACGCACACACACACATAGACTCACTCTCACACACAAACAGACTCACTCTCGCACACACACACACACAGACTCACTCTCTCACACACACACAGACTCACTCACACACACACAGACTCACTCACACACACACACACAGACTCACTCACACACACACACACACAAACATGCACACAGACTCACACTCACACACACATACACATGCACACAGACTCACACTCAGACACACACATGGACTCACTCTCTCACACACTCACACAAACACACACACACAAAAAGACACACACACAGACTCACTCTCACACACACACACACTCACTCTTACACACACACACAAACGGACTCAATCTCACACACAGACTCACTCTCACACACACACAAACAGACTCACACACACACACACACACAAACAGACTCACACACACACACACACACATACACACAGACTCACACACACACACATACTCACTCACACACACATACTCACTCACACACACACACACAGACTCACTCTCACACACACACAGACTCACTCTCACACACAGACTCACTCTCACACACACACAGACTCACTCTCACACACACACAGACTCACTCTCACACACACACAGACTCACTCTCACACACACACAGACTCAGTCTCACACACACAGACTCAATCACACACACACAGACAGACGCACACACACACATAGACTCACTCTCACACACAAACAGACTCACTCTCGCACACACACACACAGACTCATTCTCACACACACAGACTCACAGACTCAATCACACACAAAGACTCACTCACACACACACACACAGACTCACTCTCGCACACACACACACAGACTCACTCTCACACACACACACAGGCTCACTCTCACACACACACACAGGCTCACACACACACACACACAGACTCACTCACACACACATACTCACTCACACACACACACACACAGACTCACTCTCACACACACACAGACTCACTCTCACACACACACAGACTCACTCTCACACACACACAGACTCACTCTCACACACACAGACTCAGTCTCACACACACACAGACTCAGTATCTCACACACAGACTCAATCACACACACACAGACAGACGCACACACACACATAGACTCACTCTCACACACAAACAGACTCACTCTCGCACACACACACACACAGACTCACTCTCTCACACACACACAGACTCACTCACACACACACAGACTCACTCACACACACACACACAGACTCACTCACACACACACACACAAACATGCACACAGACTCACACTCACACACACATACACATGCACACAGACTCACACTCAGACACACACATGGACTCACTCTCTCACACACTCACACAAACACACACACACAAAAAGACACACACACAGACTCACTCTCACACACACACACACTCACTCTTACACACACACACAAACGGACTCAATCTCACACACAGACTCACTCTCACACACACACAAACAGACTCACACACACACACACACAAACAGACTCACACACACACACACACACATACACACAGACTCACACACACACATACTCACTCACACACACATACTCACTCACACACACACACACACAGACTCACTCTCACACACACACAGACTCACTCTCACACACACACAGACTCACTCTCACACACACACAGACTCACTCTCACACACACACAGACTCACTCTCACACACACAGACTCAGTCTCACACACACAGACTCAATCACACACACACAGACAGACGCACACACACACATAGACTCACTCTCACACACAAACAGACTCACTCTCGCACACACACACACAGACTCATTCTCACACACACAGACTCACAGACTCAATCACACACAAAGACTCACTCACACACACACACACAGACTCACTCTCGCACACACACACACAGACTCACTCTCACACACACACACAGGCTCACTCTCACACACACACACAGGCTCACACTCACACACACACACAGGCTCACTCTCACACACATACACAGACTCACTCTCATACACACACACAGACTCACACTCACACACACACAGATTCACTCTCTCACAAACACACACACACACAGACTCACTCACACACACACACAAAAACTCAATCTCTCACACACAAACTCACTCTCTCACACACACAAACTCATTCTCTCACACACACACACACACAGACTCACTCTCTCACACACACACAGACTCACTCACACACACACACACAGACTCACTCACACACACACACACACAGACTCACTCACACACACACAAACATGCACACAGACTCACACTCACACACACATACACATGTACAAAGACTCACACTCAGACACACACATGGACTCACTCTCTCACACACTCACACAAACACACACACACAAAAAGACACACACACAGACTCACTCTCACACACACACACAGACTCACTCTTACACACACAAACAGACTCACTCTCTCACACACACAGACTCACTCTCTCTCACACACACACACGGACTCACATTCTCACACACACGGACTCACTCTCTCACACACACAAACTCACTCTCACACACACAAACTCACTCTCTCTCACACACACACAGACTCACTATCACACACACACACACACTCACTCTTACACACACACACAAGCAGATTCACTCTCTCACACACACACAGAGACTCACTCTCTCACACACACACAGAGACTCTTTCTCTCTCACACAATCAGAGTCACTCACACACCAACTCACTCTCACACACACACACAGACTCACTCTCACACACACACACAGACTCACTCTCACACACACACACAGACTCACTCTCTCGCACACACACACACAGACTCACTCTCTCACACACACACAGATTCACTAACACACACACAGACTCACTCACACACACACACACAGACTCACTCACACACACACACAGACTCACTCACACACACACAAACATGCACACAGACTCACACTCAGACACACACATGGACTCACTCTCTCACACACTCACACAAACACACACACACAAAAAGACACACACACAGACTCACTCTCACACACACACACACACACAAACAGACTCAATCTCACACACACACACAAACAGACTCACTCTCACACACTCACAAACAGACTCACACACACACACACACAGACTCACTCACACACACATACTCACTCACACACACACACACACAGACTCACTCTCACACACACACAGACTCACTCTCACACACACACAGACTCAGTCTCACACACACAAACATGCACACAGACTCACACTCACACACACATACACATGCACACAGACTCACACTCAGACACACACATGGACTCACTCTCTCACACACTCACACAAACACACACACACAAAAAGACACACACAGACTCACACACACACACAAACGGACTCAATCTCACACACACACACACACACACACACAGTCACTCTCACACACTCACAAACAGACTCACACACACACACACACACACACACACAGACTCACTCACACACACATACTCACTCACACACACACACACACAGACTCACTCTCACACACACACAGACTCACTCTCACACACACACAGACTCACTCTCACACACACACAGACTCAGTCTCACACACACAGACTCAATCACACACACACAGACAGACGCACACACACACATAGACTCACTCTCACACACAAACAGACTCACTCTCGCACACACACACACAGACTCATTCTCACACACACAGACTCACAGACTCACTCACACACAAAGACTCACTCACACACACACACACACAGACTCACTCTCGCACACACACACAGGCTCACTCTCACACACACACAGGCTCACACTCACACACACACACAGGCTCACTCTCACACACACACACAGACTCACTCTCATACACACACACAGACTCACACTCACACACACACAGATTCACTCTCTCACAAACACACACACACACAGACTCACTCACACACACACACAAAAACTCAATCTCTCACACACAAACTCACTCTCTCACAAACACAAACTCACTCTCTCACACACACAAACTCATTCTCTCACACACACAAACTCATTCTCTCACACACACAAACTCATTCTCTCACACACACAAACTCATTCTCTCACACACTCACACACACACACACAAACTCACTCACACACACAAACTCACTCTCTCACACACTCACACACAGACTCACTATCACACACTAACACACTCACTCTTACACACACACACACTCACTCTTACACACACACAAGCAGACTCACTCTCTCACACACACACAGAGACTCACTCTCTCACACACACACAGACTCTCTCTCTCTCACACAATCAGAGTCACTCACACACACACAAACTCACTCTCACACACACACAGACTCACTCTCACACACACACACACAGACTCACTCTCTCACACACACACAGACTAACTCACACACACACACACAGACTCACTCACACACACACACACAGACTCACTCACACACACACACAGACTCACTCACACACACACAAACATGCACACAGACTCACACTCACACACACATACACATGCACACAGACTCACACTCAGACACACACATGGACTCACTCTCTCACACACTCACACAAACACACACACACAAAAAGACTCACACACACAGACTCACTCACACACACACACACACTCTTACACACACACACAAACGGACTCAATCTCACACACACACACACAGACTCACTCACTCACACACACACAGACTCACTCACACACACAGACTCACTCACACACACACACACAGACTCACTCACACAGACACACACACACAGACTCACTCACACACACACAAACATGCACACAGACTCACACTCACACACACATACACATGCACACAGACTCACACTCAGACACACACATGGACTCACTCTCTCGCACACTCACACAAACACACACACACAAAAAGACACACACACAGACTCACTCTCACACACACACACACTCACTCTTACACACACACACAAACGGACTCAATCTCTCACACACACACACAGACTCACTCTCACACACACACAAACAGACTCACACACACACACACAGACTCACTCACACACACACACACAGACTCACTCTCACACACACACAGACTCACTCTCACACACACACAGACTCACTCTCACACACACACAGACTCAGTCTCACACACACACAGACTCAGTCTCTCACACACAGACTCAATCACACACACACAGACAGACGCACACTCACACATAGACTCACTCTCACACACAAACAGACTCACTCTCGCACACACACACACAGACTCATTCTCACACACAGACTCACAGACTCACTCACACACAAAGACTCACTCACACACACACACACACAGACTCACTCTCGCACACACACACACAGACTCACTCTCACACACACACACACAGACTCACTCTCACACACACACAGGCTCACACTCACACACACACACAGGCTCACTCTCACACACATACACAGACTCACTCTCACACACACACACAGACTCACACTCACACACACACAGATTCACTCTCTCACAAACACACTCACACACACAGACTCACTCACACACACACACAAAAACTCAATCTCTCACACACAAACTCACTCTCTCACACACACAAACTCATTCTCTCACACACACACACACAGACTCACTCTCTCACACACACACAGACTCACTCTCTCACACACACACAGACTCACTCACACACACACAGACTCACTCACACACACACACACAGACTCACTCACACACACACACACACAGACTCACTCACACACACACAAACATGCACACAGACTCACACACACATACACATGCACACAGACTCACACTCAGACACACACATGGACTCACTCTCTCACACACACACAAACACACACACACAAAAAGACACACACACAGACTCACTCTCACACACACACACACAGACTCACTCTTACACACACAAACAGACTCACTCTTACACACACAAACAGACTCACTCTCTCACACACACAGACTCACTCTCTCACACACACAGACTCACTCTCTCTCACACACACACACGGACTCACATTCTCACACACACGGACTCACTCTCTCACACACACAAACTCACTCTCACACACACAAACTCACTCTCTCACACACACACAGACTCACTATCACACACACACACACTCACTCTTACACACACACACAAGCAGACTCACTCTCTCACACACACACAGAGACTCACTCTCTCACACACACACAGACTCTCTCTCTCTCACACAATCAGAGTCACTCACACAGACACAAACTCACTCTCACATACACACACAGACTCACTCTCACACACACACACACATGCACACAGACTCACACTCAGACACACACATGGACTCACTCTCTCACACACTCACACAAACACACACACACAAAAAGACACACACACAGACTCACTCTCACACACACACACACTCACTCTTACACACACACACAAACGGACTCAATCTCACACACACACACAGACTCACTCTCACACACACACAAACAGACTCACACACGCACACACACAGACAGACTCACACACACACACACACATACACACAGACTCACTCACACACACATACTCACTCACACACACATACTCACTCACACACACACACACACACAGACTCACTCTCACACACACACAGACTCACTCTCACACACACACAGACTCACTCTCACACACACACAGACTCACTCTCACACACACACAGACTCAATCACACACACACAGACAGACGCACACACACAAATAGACTCACTCTCACACACAAACAGACTCACTCTCGCACACACACACACACAGACTCACTCTCTCACACACACACAGACTCACTCACACACACACATACTCACTCACACACACACACACAGACTCACTCACACACACACACACAAACATGCACACAGACTCACACTCACACACACATACACATGCACACAGACTCACACTCAGACACACACATGGACTCACTCTCTCACACACTCACACAAACACACACACACAAAAAGACACACACAAAGTCTCACTCTCACACACACACACACTCACTCTTACACACACACACAAACGGACTCAATCTCACACACAGACTCACTCTCACACACACACAAACAGACTCACACACACACACACACAAACAGACTCACACACACACACACACACACATACACACAGACTCACACACACACACATACTCACTCACACACACATACTCACTCACACACACATACTCACTCACACACACACACACAGACTCACTCTCACACACACACAGACTCACTCTCACACACACACAGACTCACTCTCACACACACACAGACTCACTCTCACACACACACAGACTCAGTCTCACACACACAGACTCAATCACACACACACAGACAGACGCACACACACACATAGACTCACTCTCACACACAAACAGACTCACTCTCGCACACACACACACAGACTCATTCTCACACACACAGACTCACAGACTCAATCACACACAAAGACTCACTCACACACACACACAGACTCACTCTCGCACACACACACACAGACTCACTCTCACACACACACACAGGCTCACTCTCACACACACACACAGGCTCACACTCACACACACACACAGGCTCACTCTCACACACATACACAGACTCACTCTCATACACACACACAGACTCACACTCACACACACACAGATTCACTCTCTCACAAACACACACACACACAGACTCACTCACACACACACACAAAAACTCAATCTCTCACACACAAACTCACTCTCTCACACACACAAACTCATTCTCTCACACACACACACACAGACTCACTCTCTCACACACACACAGACTCACTCACACACACAGACTCACTCACACACACACACACACAGACTCACTCACACACACACACACACAGACTCACTCACACACACACAAACATGCACACATGCACACAGACTCACTTTCAAACACACACACACATGCACACAGACTCACACTCACACACACATACACATGTACAAAGACTCACTCTCACACACACACACACACACACATGCACACAGACTCACTTTCAAACACACACACACATGCACACAGACTCACACTCACACACACATACACATGTACAAAGACTCACACTCAGACACACACATGGACTCACTCTCTCACACACTCACACAAACACACACACACAAAAAGACACACACACAGACTCACTCTCACACACACACACAGACTCACTCTTACACACACAAACAGACTCACTCTCTCACACACACAGACTCACTCTCTCTCACACACACACACGGACTCACATTCTCACACACACGGACTCACTCTCTCACACACACAAACTCACTCTCACACACACAAACTCACTCTCTCTCACACACACACAGACTCACTATCACACACACACACACACTCACTCTTACACACACACAGAAGCAGACTCACTCTCTCACACACACACAGAGACTCACTCTCTCACACACACACAGACTCTCTCTCTCTCACACAATCAGAGTCACTCACACACACACCAACTCACTCTCACACACACACACAGACTCACTCTCACACACACACACAGACTCACTCTCACACACACACACAGACTCACTCACACACACACACACACACAGACTCACTCTCACACACACACACACACACAGACTCACTCTCTCACACACACACAGACTCACTAACACACACACAGACTCACTCACACACACACACACAGACTCACTCACACACACACACACACAGACTCACTCTCACACACACAAACATGCACACAGACTCACACTCACACACACATACACATGCACACAGACTCACACTCAGACACACACATGGACTCACTCTCTCACACACTCACACAAACACACACACACAAAAAGACACACACACAGACTCACTCTCACACACACACACACACACAAACGGACTCAATCTCACACACACACACAAACAGACTCACTCCCACACACTCACAAACAGACTCACACACACACACACACACAGACTCACTCACACACACATACTCACTCACACACACACACACACAGACTCACTCTCACACACACACAGACTCAGTCTCACACACACAAACATGCACACAGACTCACACTCACACACACATACACATGCACACAGACTCACACTCAGACACACACATGGACTCACTCTCTCACACACTCACACAAACACACACACACAAAAAGACACACACACAGACTCACACACACACACACACACACAAACGGACTCAATCTCACACACACACACACACACACACTCACTCTCACACACTCACAAACAGACTCACACACACACACACACACACACACAGACTCACTCACACACACATACTCACTCACACACACACACACACAGACTCACTCTCACACACACACAGACTCACTCTCACACACACACAGACTCACTCTCACACACACACAGACTCAGTCTCACACACACAGACTCAATCACACACACACAGACAGACGCACACACACACATAGACTCACTCTCACACACAAACAGACTCACTTTCGCACACACACACACAGACTCATTCTCACACACACAGACTCACAGACTCACTCACACACAAAGACTCACTCACACACACAGACTCACTCTCGCACACACACACAGGCTCACTCTCACACACACACAGGCTCACACTCACACACACACACAGGCTCACTCTCACACACACACACAGACTCACTCTCATACACACACACAGACTCACACTCACACACACACAGATTCACTCTCTCACAAACACACACACACACACAGACTCACTCACACACACACACAAAAACTCAATCTCTCACACACAATCTCACTCTCTCACAAACACAAACTCACTCTCTCACACACACAAACTCATTCTCTCACACACACAAACTCATTCTCTCACACACACAAACTCATTCTCTCACACACTCACACACACACACACAAACTCACTCTCTCACACACTCACACACAGACTCACTATCACACACACACACACTCACTCTTACACACACACACACTCACTCTTACACACACACAAGCAGACTCACTCTCTCACACACACACAGAGACTCACTCTCTCACACACACACAGACTCTCTCTCTCTCACACAATCAGAGTCACTCACACACACACAAACTCACTCTCACACACACACAGACTCACTCTCACACACACACACACAGACTCACTCTCACACACACACACACAGACTCACTCTCACACACACACACAGACTCACTCACACACACACACACAGACTCACTCACACACACACACAGACTCACTCACACACACACACAGACTCACTCACACACACACAAACATGCACACAGACTCACACTCACACACACATACACATGCACACAGACTCACACTCAGACACACACATGGACTCACTCTCTCACACACTCACACAAACACACACACACAAAAAGACTCACACACACAGACTCACTCACACACACACACACACTCTTACACACACACACAAACGGACTCAATCTCACACACACACACACAGACTCACTCTCTCACACACACACAGACTCACTCACACACACAGACTCACTCACACACACACACACAGACTCACTCACACAGACACACACACACAGACTCACACTCACACACACATACACATGCACACAGACTCACACTCAGACACACACATGGACTCACTCTCTCGCACACTCACACAAACACACACACACAAAAAGACACACACACAGACTCACTCTCACACACACACACACTCACTCTTACACACACACACAAACGGACTCAATCTCTCACACACACACACAGACTCACTCTCTCACACACACAAACAGACTCACACACACACACACAGACTCACTCACACACACACACACAGACTCACTCTCACACACACACAGACTCACTCTCACACACACACAGACTCACTCTCACACACACACAGACTCAGTCTCTCACACACAGACTCAATCACACACACACAGACAGACGCACACTCACACATAGACTCACTCTCACACACAAACAGACTCACTCTCGCACACACACACACAGACTCATTCTCACACACAGACTCACAGACTCACTCACACACAAAGACTCACTCACACACACACACACACAGACTCACTCTCGCACACACACACACAGACTCACTCTCACACACACACACACAGACTCACTCTCACACACACACAGGCTCACACTCACACACACACACAGGCTCACTCTCACACACATACACAGACTCACTCTCACACACACACACAGACTCACACTCACACACACACAGATTCACTCTTTCACAAACACACTCACACACACAGACTCACTCACACACACACACAAAAACTCAATCTCTCACACACAAACTCACTCTCTCACACACACAAACTCATTCTCTCACACACACACACACAGACTCACTCTCTCACACACACACAGACTCACTCTCTCACACACACACAGACTCACTCACACACACACAGACTCACTCACACACACACACACAGACTCACTCACACACACACACACACAGACTCACTCACACACACACAAACATGCACACAGACTCACACTCACACACACATACACATGCACACAGACTCACACTCAGACACACACATGGACTCACTCTCTCACACACACACAAACACACACACACAAAAAGACACACACACAGACTCACTCTCACACACACACACACAGACTCACTCTTACACACACAAACAGACTCACTCTTACACACACAAACAGACTCACTCTCTCACACACACAGACTCACTCTCTCACACACACAGACTCATTCTCTCTCACACACACACACGGACTCACATTCTCACACACACGGACTCACTCTCTCACACACACAAACTCACTCTCACACACACAAACTCACTCTCTCACACACACACAGACTCACTATCACACACACACACACTCACTCTTACACACACACACAAGCAGACTCACTCTCTCACACACACACAGAGACTCACTCTCTCACACACACACAGACTCTCTCTCTCTCACACAATCAGAGTCACTCACACACACACAAACTCACTCTCACACACACACACAGACTCACTCTCACACACACACACACAGACTCACTCACACACACACACACAGACTCACACACACACACAAACATGCACACAGACTCACACTCACACACACATACACATGCACACAGACTCACACTCAGACACACACATGGACTCACTCTCTCACACACTCACACAAACACACACACACAAAAAGACACACACACAGACTCACTCTCACACACACACACACTCACTCTTACACACACACACAAACGGACTCAATCTCACACACACACACACAGACTCACTCTCACACACACACACAAACAGACTCACACACACACACACACACACACAGACTCACTCACACACACAGACTCACTCACACACACACACAGACTTACTCTCACACACACACAGACTCACTCTCACACACACACAGACTCACTCTCACACACACAGACTCAGTCTCACACACACAGACTCAATCACACACACACAGACAGACGCACACACACACATAGACTCACTCTCACACACAAACAGACTCACTCTCGCACACACACACACAGACTCACTCTCACACACAAACAGACTCACTCTCGCACACACACACACAGACTCATTCTCACACACAAAGACTCACTCACACACACACAGACTCACTCTCGCACACACACACACAGACTCACTCTCGCACACACAGAGAGGCTCACTCTCACACACACACACAGGCTCACTCTCACACACACGCAGGCTCACACTCACACACACACACAGGCTCACTCTCACACACACACACAGACTCACACTCACACACACACAGATACACTCTCTCACAAACACACTCACACACACAGACTCACTCACACACACACACAAAAACTCAATCTCTCACACACAAACTCACTCTCTCACACACACAAACTCATTCTCTCACACACACAAACTCATTCTCTCACACACACAAAAACATTCTCTCTCACACACACACACACACACAAACTCACTCACACACACAAACTCACTCTCTCACACACTCACACACAGACTCACTATCACACACACACACACTCACTCTTACACACACACACTCACTCTTACACACACACAAGCAGACACTCTCTCACACACACACAGAGACTCACTCTCTCACACACACACAGACTCTCTCTCTCTCACACAATCAGAGTCACTCACACACACACAAACTTACTCTCACACACACACACAGACTCACTCTCACACACACACACACAGACTCACTCACACACACACACACAGACTCACTCACACACACACACACAGACTCACTCACACACACACACACAGACTCACTCACACACACACAGACTCACACACACAAACATGCACACAGACTCACACTCACACACACATACACATGCACACAGACTCACACTCAGACACACACATGGACTCACTCTCTCACACACACACAAACACACACACACAAAAAGACACACACAGACTCACTCTCACACACACACACACTCACTCTTACACACACACACAAACGGACTCAATCTCACACACACACACACAGACTCACTCTCACACACACACAAACAGACTCACACACACACACACACACAGACTCACTCACACACACATACTCACTCACACACACACACACACAGACTCACTCTCACACACACACAGACTCACTCTCACACACACACAGACTCACTCTCACACACACACAGACTCACTCTCACACACACACAGACTCACTCTCACACACACACAGACTCAGTATCTCACACACAGACTCAATCACACACACACAGACAGACGCACACACACACAGACTCACTCTCACACACAAACAGACTCACTCTCGCACACACACACACAGACTCATTCTCACACACAGACTCACAGACTCACTCACACACAAAGACTCACTCACACACACACACACAGACTCACTCTCGCACACACACACACAGACTCACTCTCACACACACACACAGACTCACTCTCACACACACACAGGCTCACACTCACACACACACACAGGCTCACTCTCACACACATACACAGACTCACTCTCACACACACACACAGACTCACACTCACACACACACAGATTCACTCTCTCACAAACACACTCACACACACAGACTCACTCACACACACACACAAAAACTCAATCTCTCACACACAAACTCACTCTCTCACACACACAAACTCATTCTCTCACACACACACACACAGACTCACTCTCTCACACACACACAGACTCACTCTCTCACACACACACAGACTCACTCACACACACACACACACAGACTCACTCACACACACACAAACATGCACACAGACTCACACTCACACACACATACACATGCACACAGACTCACACTCAGACACACACATGGACTCACTCTCTCACACACACACAAACACACACACACAAAAAGACACACACACAGACTCACTCTCACACACACACACACACACAGACTCACTCTTACACACACAAACAGACTCACTCTTACACACACAAACAGACTCACTCTCTCACACACAAAGACTCACTCTCTCACACACACAGACTCACTCTCTCTCACACACACACACGGACTCACATTCTCACACACACGGACTCACTCTCTCACACACACGGACTCACTCTCTCACACACACAAACTCACTCTCACACACACAAACTCACTCTCTCTCACACACACACACACTCACTATCACACACACACACTCACTCTTACACACACACACAAGCAGACTCACTCTCTCACACACACACAGACTCTCTCTCTCTCACACAATCAGAGTCACTCTCACACACACAAACTCACTCTCACACACACACACAGACTCACTCTCACACACACACACACAGACTCACTCTCTCACACACACACAGACTCACTCACACACACACAGACTCACTCACACACACACACACACAGACTCACTCACACACACACACACAGACTCACTCACACACACACAAACATGCACACAGACTCACACTCACACACACATACACATGCACACAGACTCACACTCAGACACACACATGGACTCACTCTCTCACACACACACAAACACACACACAAAAAGACACACACACACAGACTCACTCTCACACACACACACACTCACTCTTACACACACACACAAACGGACTCAATCTCACACACACACACACAGAGTCACTCTCACACACACACAAACAGACTCACACACACACACACACACAGACTCACTCACACACACATACTCACTCACACACACACACACAGACTCACTCTCACACACACACAGACTCACTCTCACACACACACAGACTCAGTCTCACACACACAGACTCAATCACACACACACAGACAGACGCACACACACACATAGACTCACTCTCACACACAAACAGACTCACTCTCGCACACACACACACAGACTCACTCTCGCACACACAGAGGCTCACTCTCACACACACACACAGGCTCACTCTCACACACACGCAGGCTCACACTCACACACACACACAGGCTCACTCTCACACACACACACAGACTCACACTCACACACACACAGATTCACTCTCTCACAAACATACTCACACACACAGACTCACTCACACACACACACAAAAACTCAATCTCTCACACACAAACTCACTCTCTCACACACACAAACTCATTCTCTCACACACACAAACTCATTCTCTCACACACACAAACTCATTCTCTCACACACACAAACTCATTCTCTCACACACACAAACTCATTCTCTCACACACACACACACACACAAACTCAATCACACACACAAACTCACTCTCTCACACACTCACACACAGACTCACTATCACACACACACACACTCACTCTTACACACACACAAGCAGACTCACTCTCTCACACACACACACAGACTCACTCTCTCACACACACACAGACTCTCTCTCACACAATCAGAGTCACTCACACACACACACACACACACAGACTCACTCTCTCACACACACACAGACTCACTCACACACACACACAGACTCACTCACACACACACACACAGACTCACTCACACACACACAAACATGCACACAGACTCACACTCACAAACACATACACATGCACACAGACTCACACTCAGACACACACATGGACTCACTCTCTCACACACTCACACAAACACACACACACAAAAAGACTCACACACACAGACTCACTCACACACACACACAAACAGACTCACTCACACACACATACTCACTCTCACACACACACACACATACTCACTCTCACACACACACACACATACTCACTCTCACACACACAGACTCACTCTCACACACATACACAGACTCACTATCACACACATACACAGACTCACTATCACACACATACACAGACTTACTCTCACACACACACACATGCACACAGACTCACACACACACATGCACAAACTCACTCACACACACTCACTCTCACACACACACAAAGACTCACTCAAACACACACACACAAACAGACTCACTCTCTCACACACACACACACAGAGACTCACTCTCTCACACAATCAGACTCACTCACACACACACACAAACTCACTCTCACACAGACTCACTCTCACACACACACAGACTCACTCTCTCTCTCTCTCACACAAACACAGACTCACTCTCACACTCACACACGGACTCACTCTCGCACACACACACACATGCACACAGACCCACAATCACACACACATGCACTCAGACTCACATGCACACACGCAATCACTCTCTCAAACACACACACAGACTCTCACTCTCTCACACACTCACAAACAGACTCACTCTCACACACACTCACAAACAGACTCACTCTCACACACACACACACACACAGACTCACTCTCACACACACACACACACGCACAGACTCACTCTCACACACACACAGACTCACTCTCACACACACAGACTCAATCACACACACACACACGGACTCACTCACACACACACACAGACTCACTCATTCACACACACACAAACAGACTCAATCTCACACACACAAACAGACTCACTTTCTCACACACACTCACACAGACTCACTCACACACACACACAAACATATCACACTCACATACACTCACAAACTCACTCACACTCACAGACTCACACTTTCTCTCTCACACACACACACACAGACTCACTCACACTCACACACAAACTCTCTCTCACACACACACACACATGCACACAGACCCACAATCTCACACACACACATGCACACAGACTCACACACACACACGCACACACGGACTCACTCTCTCACACACACACGGACTCTCTCTCACACACTCACAAACAGACTCACTCTCACACACACTCACACTCACACACAAACAGACTCACTCTCTCTCACACACACACACACACACAGACTCACTCTCACACACACACAGACTCACTCTCACACACAGACTCAATCACACTCACACACACACAGACTTACTCTCACACACACACAAACGGACTCACTCTCTCACACACTCACACACACACAAACAGACCCACTCTGACACACACAGACGCACTCACACACACTCACACACAAACAGACTCACTCTCACACACACACAGACACACTCAAGCACACACACACAGACTCACTCTCACACACTCACAGACTCACTCTCACACACACAGACTCAATCACACACACACACACACAGACTCACTCACACACACACACAAAAAGACTCACTCTCACACACACACACAAACAGACTCAATCTCACACACACAAACAAACAGACTCACTCTCACACACACACAGATTCACTCTCACACATACACAGACTATCACACACATACACAGACTCACTATCACACACACACACATGCACACAGACTCACACACACACACACATGCACAAACTCACACACACACTCACTCTCATACACACACAAAGACTCACACACACACAAACAGACTCTCTCACACACACACAGAGACTCACTCTCTCACACACACACAGACTCACTCTCTCTCACATACACAGAGACTCACTCTCTCTCACACACACAGAGACTCACTCTCTCTCACACACACACAGAGACTCACTCTCACACACACACACAAACTCACTCTCACACACACACACACAGACTCACTCACACACACTCACACAGACTCACTCTCTCACACACACACGGACTCACTCTCTCACACACACACACAGACTCACTCTCTCACACAAACACACAGACTCACTCTCTCACACACAGACTCACTCACACACACACACACAAACAGACTCACACTCACATACACTCACAAACTCACTCACACACTCAAACACACAGACTCACTCTCTCACACACTCACAAACAGACTCACTCTCACACACACACACTCACACACAAACAGAGTCACAATCACACACACACACATGCACACAGACTCACACACACACACGCACACATGGACTCACTCTCCCACACACACACACACGGACTCACTCTCTCAAACACAATCACAAACAGACTCACTCTCACACACACTCACACTCACACACAAACAGACTCATTCTCACACACACACACACACACACAGATTCACTCACACACACACACAGACTCACTGTCACACACAGACTCAATCACACTCACACACAAACAGACTCACTCTCACACACACACACACACACGGACTCACTCACACACACACACAAACTCACTCACACACACACACACACACGGACTCACTCTCACACACACACACACACACACACAAACAGATCACTCTCACACACTAACACAGACTCTCTCTCACGCACACACAGACTCACTCTCTCACACACACACACAGACTCATTCTCTCTCAAACACACACACAGACTCACTCACACACACACACAAAAACAGACTCACACTCACATACACTCACAAACTCACTCACACACTCACACATACAGACTCACTCTCTCACACACACAAACAGACTCACTCGCGCACACATTCACACTCACACACAAACAGACTCACTCACACACACACAGACTCATTCTCTCACACACACACACAGACTCACTCACACACACACACACACAAACAGACTCACACTCACATACACTCACAAATTCACTCACACACTAACACACACAGACTCACTCGCTCACACACTCACGAACAGACTCACTCTCACACACACTCACACTCACACACACACACACACAGACTCACTCGCTCACACACTCACAGACTCACTCTCACACACACTCACACTCACACACAAACAGACTCACTTTCACACACACACACAGACTCACTCTCACAAACACACAGACTCACTCTCACACAGACACACAGACTCACTCTCACACACACACAGACTCACTCTCACACACACTCACACACAAACAGACTCACTCTCTCTCACACACACACACACACACACACAGACTCACTATCTCTCACACACACACACACAGACTCAATCTCTCTCACACACACACACAGACTCAATCTCTCTCACACACACACACACAGACTCAATCTCTCTCACACACACACACACAGACTCAATCTCTCTCACACACACACACACAGACTCATTCTCACACACACACACACACACACACACACACACACAGACTCACTCACACACACAGACGCACTCACACAGATTCACTCTCACACACTCACAGACTCACTCTCACATACACACACAGATGCACTCACACACACTCACACAAACAGACTCACCCTCACACACACACACAGACGCACTCACACACAAAGAGTCTCACTCTCTCACACACAGACACACACACACAGACTCACTCTCACACACACAGACTCACTCTCACACACACACAGACTCACTCTCACACACACAGACTCACTCTCACACACACAGACTCACTCTCACACACACAGACTCACTCACACACACACAGACTCACTCACACACACACAGACTCACTCTCACACACAAACAGACTCACTCTCGCACACACACACACAGACTCATTCTCTCACACACACACACACACAGACTCACTCTCACACACACAGACTCACAGACTCACTCACAGACACAGACTCACTCACACACACAGACTCACTCACACACACACACAGACTCACTCACACACACACACAGACTCACTCTCACACACACACAGACACAGACTCACTCTCACACACACACAGACACAGACTCACTCTCACACACGCACAGACACAGACTCACTCTCACAAACACACAAAGACTCACTCTCACACACACACAAAGACTCACTCTCACTCTCACACACACGGACTCACTCTCACTCTCACACACACACAAACTCACTCTCACACACACACAAACTCACTCTCACACACACACAAACTCACTCTCACACTCACACACAAACTCACTCTCACACTCACACACAAACTCACTCTCACACTCACACACAAACTCACTCTCACACTCACACACAAACTCACTCTCACACTCACACACAAACTCACTCTCACACTCACACACAAACTCACTCTCACACTCACACACAAACTCACTCTCACACTCACACACAAACTCACTCTCACACTCACACACAAACTCACTCTCACACTCACACACAAACTCACTCTCACACTCACACACAAACTATCTCTCACACACACACACATATGCATACAGACCCACAATCACACTCACACACATGCACACAGACTCACACACACACACGCACACACGGACTCACTCTCTCTCACACACACACGGACTCACTCTCTCACACACTCACAAACAGACTCACTCTCACACACACTCACACACAAACAGATTCACTCTCTCTCTCACACACACACACACACACACACACAGACTCACTCTCACACACACAGACTCAATCACACTCACACACACACACACACACAAACTCACACTCACATACACTCACAAACTCACTCACACACACACACACACAGACTCACTCTGTCTCTCACACACACACACACACACACACAGACTCACTCTCACACTCACACAAACTCACACTCTCTCACACACAGATTCAGACATGCACACAGACTCTCACACACACACGCACACACGGACTCACTTTCTCACACACACATACGGACTCACCCCTCACACACTCACAAACAGACTCACTCTCACTCACACACAAACAGACTCACTCTCACACACACACACACACACAGACTCACTCTCACACACACACTCACACACACAGACTCACTCTCACACACACACTCACACACACAGACTCAATCTCACACACACACAGACTCACTCTCACACACACAGACTCAATCACACTCACACACACACACAGACTCACTCACACACACACACACATACTCATTCTCTCACACACACACACTCATCTCACACACACACACGGCTTCACACTCTCACACACTCACACACACACACAAACAGACTCACTCTCTCTCACACACAGACACACTCACACACACTCACGCACAAACAGACTCACACTCACACACACACAGACACACTCACACACACTCACACACAAACAGACTCACTCTCACACACACAGACACACACACACACACACACAAACTCACTCTCACACACTCACACACACACAGACTCAATCTCACACACACAGACTCACTCACACACATACGCACAAACAGACTCACTCTCATACACACACACAAACAGACTCACTCTCACACAAACACACAGACTCACTCTCACACAAACACACAGACTCACTCTCACACAAACACAGATTCACTCTCTCACACACACACAAACTCACTCACACACACACAGACTCACTCTCACACACATACACAGACTCACTATCACACACATACACAGACTCACTCTCACACGCACACACATGCACACAGACTCACACACACACACACACATGCACAAACTCACTCACACACACTCACTCTCACACACACACAAAGACTCACTCACACACACACACACAAACAGACTCACTCTCACACACACCCACAGACTCACTCTCTCACACACACACAGAGACTCACTCTCTCTCACACACACAGAGACTCACTCTCTCTCACACACACAGAGACTCACTCTCACACACACAGAGACTCACTGTCACACACACTCACACTCACACACAAACAGACTCACTCTCACACACACACAGACACACTCACACACACAGACTCAATCACACACTCACACACACAAACAGACTCACTCTCACACACGCACACAAACAGACTCACTCTCACACACACACAGACTCACTCTCACACACACACAGACTCACTCTCACACACACTCACACACAGACTCACTCTCTCACATACACACACAAGAACACTCTCTCTCTCACACACACACACAGACTCACTCTCTCTCACACACACAGAGACTCATTCTCACACACAGACTCAATCACACACTCACACACACAAACAGACTCACTCTCACACACGCACACAAACAGACTCACTCTCACACACACACAGACTCACTCTCACACACACACAGACTCACTCTCACACACACTCACACACAGACTCACTCTCTCTCACATACACACACAAGAACACTCTCTCTCTCACACACACACACAGACTCACTCTCTCTCACACACACAGAGACTCATTCTCACACACACACAAACACAGACTCACTCACACACACAGACTCACTCACACACACAGATTAACTCTCAAACACACTCACAGACTCACTCACACACACACAGATGCACTCACGCACACTCACACAAACAGACTCACTCTCACACACACACAGACGCACTCACACACAAACAGACTCACTCTCTCACACACAGACACACTCACACACACACAGACTCACTCACACACACACAAACAGACGCGCACACACTCTCGCACACACACACACAGACTCACTCTCGCACACACACACACACAGACTCATTCTCGCACACACACACACAGACTCATTCTCGCACACACACACACAGACTCATTCTCGCACACACACACACAGACTCATTCTCACACACACACACACACACACACACACACACACACACACACACAGACTCACAGACTCACTCACACACACAGACTTACTCACACACACACACACAGACTCACTCTCACACACACACACAGACTCACACTCACACACACACAGATTCACACTCACACACACACAGATTCACTCTCTCACACACACACAGACTCACTCTCACACGCACTCACACACACAGACTCACTCACACACACACACAAAAACTCAATCTCTCACACACACAAACTCACTCTCTCACACACACAAACTCACTCTCTCACACGCACAAACCCATTCTCTCACACACACAAACCCATTCTCTCACACACTCACACACACACAAACTCACTCTCTCACACACAAACTCACTCTCTCACACAATCACACAGACTCACTCTCACACACACACACATACAGACTCACTATCACACACACACACTCACTCTTACACACACACAAGCAGACTCACTCTCTCACACACACACAGAGACTCACTCTCTCACACACACACAGACTCACTCTCTCTCACACAATCAGAGTCACTCACACACACACAGACTCACTCTCACACACACACACAGACTCACTCTCACACACACACACAGACCACTCTCTCACACACACACACAGACTCACACACACACAGACTCACTCTCACACACACAGACTCAATCACACACTCACACACACAGACTCACTCACACACATACACACAAAAAGACTCACTCTCACACACACAAACAGACTCACTCTCACACACACACACAAACAGACTCACTCTCACACACACACAGATTCACTTTCTCACACACACACAAACTCTCTCTCTCTCACACACACAGACTCACTCTCACACACATACATAGACTCACTCTCACACACATACACAGACTCACAATCACACACATGCACAGACTCACTCTCTCACACACACACACAGACTCACTCACACACACACACACAGACTCACTCACACACACACACACAGACTCACTCACACACACACACACATGCACACAGACTCACACACACACACACATGCACGAACACACTCACACACACTCACTCTCACACACACAAACAGACTCACTCTCACACACACACAGAGACTCACTCTCTCACACACACACAGACTCACTCTCTCTCACACACACAGAGACTCACTCTCACACACACAGACTCACTCTCACACACACACAGACTCACTCTCACACACACACAGACTCACTCACACACTCAGACTCACTCTCTCACACACTCACAAACAGACTCACTCGCACACACATTCACACACACACAAACAGACTCACTCTCACACACTCACACAGACTCACTCTCTCTCACACACACAGAGACTCACTCACATACACACACACAAACTCACTCTCACACACACACACACAGACTCACTCTCACACACACACACTCACACACAAACAGACTCACTCTCACACACTCACACACACAGACTCACTCTCACACACACAGACTCACTCTCACACACACACAGACTCACTCTCACACACACACACAGACTCACTCACACACACACACACAGACTCACTCTCACACACACAGACTCACTCTCACACACACACAGACTCACTCTCACACACACACAGACTCACTCACACACTCAGACTCACTCTCTCACACACTCACAAACAGACTCACTCGCACACACATTCACACACACACAAACAGACTCACTCTCACACACTCACACAGACTCACTCTCTCTCACACACACACAGACTCACTCTCACACACACAAACAGACTCACTCTCACACACACACACAGACTCACTCACACACACACACACAGACTCACTCACACACACACACACACACACACAGATTCACTCTCTCACACACACACACACGGACTCACTCTCACACACACACACACGGACTCTCTCTCTCACACACACACACACAGACTCACTCACACACACACATACAAACTCACTCGCACGCACACACACAGGCTCACTCTCACACACACACACAGGCTCACTCTCACACACACACACAGGCTCACTCTCACACACACACACACACAGACTCACTCTCACACTCACACACAAACTCACACTCTCTCACACACAGAAACGCACATGCACACAGACTCTCACAGACACACGCACACACGGACTCACTCTCTCACACACACATACGGACTCACCCCTCACACACTCACAAACAGACTCACTCTCACTCACACTCACACACAAACAGACTCACTCTCACACACACAATCACACACACACACAGACTCACTCTCACACACACACTCACACACACAGACTCACTCTCACACACACAGACTCACTCTCACATACACAGACTCAATCACACTCACACACACACACACAGACTCACTCACACACACACACACATACTCACTCTCACACTCACACACACACTCACTCACACTCACACACACACTCACTCTCACACTCACACACACACACTCTCACACACACACACACACACGGATTCACACTCTCACACACACACACAAACAGACTCACTCTCACACACACACAGACGCACTCACACACAATCACACACAGACTCACTCTCACACACACACAGACACACTCACACACACACAGACTCACTCTCACACACACACACACACAGACTCACTCACACACACAGACTCAATCACACACTCACACACACAAACAGACTCACTCTCACACGCACACAAACAGACTCACTCTCACACACAAACAGACTCACTCTCTCTCACATACACACACACAGACTCACTCTCTCTCTCACACACACACAGACTCATTCTCACACACACACAAACACAGACTCACTCACACACACAGACTCACTCACACACACAGATTAACTCAAAAACACACTCACAGACTCACTCACACACACACAGATGCACTCACACACACTCACAAACAGACTCACTCTCACACACACACAGACGCACTCACACACAAACAGACTCACTCTCTCACACACAGACACACTCACACACACACACACACAGACTCACTCTCACACACACACAGACTCACTCTCACACACACACAGACTCACTCACACACACACACACAAACAGACGCACACACACACACACACACACACTCAGACTCACTCTCACACACAAACAGACTCACTCTCGCACACACACACACAGACTCACTCTCGCACACACACACACAGACTCACTCTCTCACACACTCACAAACAGACTCACTCGCACACACATTCACACTCACACACAAACAGACTCACTCTCACACACTCACGCAGACTCACTCTCTCTCACACACACACAGACTCACTCTCACACACACAAACAGACTCACTCTCACACACACACAGACTCACTCACACACACACACAGACTCACTCTCACACACACACACACACGGACTCACTCTCACACACACACACACACACAGACTCGCTCTCACACACACACATACAAACTCACTCAGGCACACACACACACACAGGCTCACTCTCACACACACACACAGGCTCACTCTCGCACACACACACAGGCTCACTCTCGCACACACACACAGGCTCACTCTCGCACACACAGACTCTCACACACACACACACTCACACTCTCTCTCACACACACACAGACTCACTCTCGCACACACAGACTCTCACACACACACACACTCACACTCTCTCTCACACACACACAGACTCACTCTCTCTCACACACACACAGACTCACTCTCTCTCACGCACACACAGACTCACTCTCTCTCTCTCTCACACACACACACACACACACACACACACACACACAGACTCACTCTCACACTCAGACACACAGACTCACTCTCACACTCACACACAAACTCACTCACACTCACACACACACAAACTCACTGTCACACTCACACACAAACTCACTCTCACACACAAACAAACTCACTCTCACACACAAACTCACTCTCACACTCACACACAAACTCACTCTCACACTCACACACAAACTCACTCTCACACTCACACACAAACTCACTCACACTCACACACAAACTCACTCACACTCACACACAAACTCACTCACACTCACACACAAACTCACTCACACACAAACTCACTCACACACAAACTCACTCACACTCACACACAAACTCACTCACACACAAACTCACTCACACACAAACTCACTCACACACAAACTCACTCACACTCAAACTCACTCACACTCACACACAAACTATCTCTCAAACACACACAAACATGCATACAGACCCACAATCACACACACAAAAATGCACTCAGTCTCTCACACACACACGCACACACGGACTCACTCTCTCACACACAAACACAGACTCACTCTCACACACTCACAAACAGACTCACTCTCACACACACTCACACACAAACAGACTCACTCTCTCACTCACACACACACACAGACTCACTCTCTCACACACAGACTCAATCACACTCACACACACACACAGACTCACACTCACATACACTCACAAACTCACTCACACACACAGATTCACTCTCTGTCTCTCACACACACACACACACACAGATTCACTCTCACACTCACACACAAACTCACACTCTCTCACACACAGAAACGCACATGCACACAGACTCTCACAGACACACGCACACACGGACTCACTCTCTCACACACACATACGGACTCACCCCTCACACACTCACACACAAACTCACTCTCACACTCACACACAAACTCACACTCTCTCACACACAGAAACGCACATGCACACAGACTCTCACAGACACACGCACACACGGACTCACTCTCTCACACACACATACGGACTCACACCTCACACACTCACAAACAGACTCACTCTCACTCACACTCACACACAAACAGACTCACTCTCACACACACACTCACACACACACACACACAGACTCACTCTCACACACACACTCACACACACAGACTCACTCTCACACACACACAGACTCACTCTCACACACTTAGACTCAATCACACTCACACACACACACACAGACTCACTCACACACACACACATACTCACTCTCACACACACACACACACTCACTCTCACACACACACACACACGGATTCACACTCACACACACACACAAACAGACTCACTCTCACACACACACAGACACACTCACACACACACAGACTCACTCTCACACACTCACACACACACAGACTCACTCACACACACAGACTCAATCACACACTCACACACACAAACAGACTCACTCTCACACACGCACACAAACAGACTCACTCTCACACACACACAGACTCACTCTCACACACACACAGACTCACTCTCACACACACTCACACACAGACTCACTCTCTCTCACATACACACACAAGAACACTCTCTCTCTCTCACACACACACAGACTCACTCTCTCACACACACAGAGACTCATTCTCACACACACACAAACATAGACTCACTCACACACACAGACTCACTCACACACACAGATTAACTCTCAAACACACTCACAGACTCACTCACACACACACAGATGCACTCACACACACACAGATGCACTCACACACACTCACACAAACAGACTCACTCTCACACACACACACAGACGCACTCACACACAAACAGACTCACTCTCTCACACACAGACACACTCACACACACACAGACTCACTCACACACACACACACACAAACAGACGCGCACACACTCTCGCACACACACACACAGACTCACTCTCGCACACACACAGACTCACTCTCGCACACACACACACAGACTCACTCTCGCACACACACACACAGACTCATTCTCGCACACACACACACAGACTCATTCTCGCACACACACACACAGACTCATTCACACACACACACACACACACACACACACACACACACACAGACTCACAGACTCACACACACACAGACTTACTCACACACACACACACAGACTCACTCTCACACACACACACAGGCTCACTCTCACACACACACAGACTCACTCTCACACACACACACAGACTCACACTCACACACACACAGATTCACTCTCTCACACACACACAGACTCACTCTCACACGCACTCACACACACAGACTCACTCACACACACACACAAAAACTCAATCTCTCACACACACAAACTCACTCTCTCACACACACAAACTCACTCTCTCACACACACAAACCCATTCTCTCACACACACAAACCCATTCTCTCACACACTCACACACACACACAAACTCACTCTCTCACACACAAACTCACTCTCTCACACAATCACACAGACTCACTCACACACACACATACAGACTCACTATCACACACACACACACTCACTCTTACACACACACAAACAGACTCACTCTCTCTCACACACACAGAGAATCACTCACACACACACAGACTCACTCTCTCTCACACAATCAGAGTCACTCTCACACACACAGACTCACTCTCACACACACACACAGACACACACACACAGACTCACTCTAACACACACAGACTCAATCACACACTCACACACAGACTCACTCACACACATACACACAAAAAGACTCACTCTCACACACACAAACAGACTCACTCTCACACACACACAAAAACAGACTCACTCTCACACACACACAGATTCACTTTCTCACACACACACAAACTCTCTCTCTCACACACACACAGACTCACTCTCTCACACATACATAGACTCACTCTCACACACATACACAGACTCACAATCACACACATGCACAGACTCAGTCTCACACACACACACATGCACACAGACTCACACACACACACACATGCACAAACTCACTCACACACACACACATGCACACAGACTCACACACACACACAGATGCACTCACACACACTCACACAAACAGACTCACTCTCACACACACACACGCACTCACACACAAACAGACTCACTCTCTCACACACAGACACACTCACACACACACACACTCACACACACACAGACTCACTCACACACAGACTCACTCACACACACACACATACAGACTCACTATCACACACACACACTCACTCTTACACACACACAAGCAGACTCACTCTCTCACACACACACAGAGACTCACTCTCTCACACACACACAGACTCACTCTCTCACACACACACAGACTCACTCTCTCTCACACAATCAGAGTCACACACACACACAAACTCACTCTGACACACACACACACAGACTCACTCTCACACACACACACAGACTCACTCTCACACACACACACAGACTCACTCTCACACACACACACACAGACCACTCTCTCACACACACACACAGACTCACTCACACACACACACATGCACACAGACTCACACTCACACACACATACACATGCACACAGACTCACACTCACACACACATACACATGCACACAGACTCACACTCACACACACATACACATGCACACAGACTCACACTCACACACACATACACATGCACACAAACTCACACTCAGACACACACACGGACTCACTCTCTCACACACTCACACTCAGACACACACAAAAAGACTCACACACACAGACTCACTCTCACACACACACACACTCACTCTTACACACACACACAAACAGACTCACTCACACACACACAAACAGACTCACACACACACACACACACACACACACAGACTCACTCACACACACAGACTCACTCACACACACATACTCACTCACACACACACACACATACTCACTCTCACACACATACACAGACTCACTCTCACACACACACATGCACACAGACTCACACACACACATGCACAAACTCACTCACACACACTCACTCTCACACACACACAAAGACTCACTCAAACACACACACACAAACAGACTCACTCTCTCACACACACACACACAGAGACTCACTCTCTCACACACACACACAGAGACTCACTCTCTCACACACACACACAGAGACTCACTCTCTCACACACACACACAGAGACTCACTCTCTCTCACACACACACAGAGACTCACTCTCTCACACAATCAGACTCACTCACACACACACACACAAACTCAGTCTCACACAGACTCACTCTCACACACACACACACACAGACTCACTCTCTCTCTCTCACACACACACAGACTCACTCTCACACTCACACACGGACTCACTCTCACACACACATGCACACAGACCCACAATCACACACACATGCACACAGACTCACACACACACACGCAATCACTCTCTCAAACACACACACAGACTCACTCTCTCACACACTCACAAACAGACTCACTCTCACACACACTCACACACAGACTCACTCTCACACAAACACACACACGGACTCACTCTCACACACACAGACTCACTCTCTCTCACACACACACAGACTCACTCTCTCTCACACACACACAGACTCACTCTCTCTCACACACACACAGACTCACTCTCTCACACACACACACACAGACTCACTCTCTCACACACACTCACACAGACTCACTCACACACACACACACACACACACAAACAGACTCACACTCACGTACACTCACAAACTCACTCACACTCACAGACTCACACTCTCTCTCTCACACACACACAGACTCACTCTGACACACAGACTCAATCACACTCACACACACACAGACTCACTCACACACACACACACACGGACTCACTCACACACACACACACACGGACTCACTCACACACATACACACAAACTCACTCTTACACACACACACGGACTCACTCTCTCACACACTCACACACACACACAAACAGACTCACTCTCACACACACAGACGCACTCACAAACACTCACACACAAACAGACTCACTCTCACACACACAGACGCACTCACACACACTCACATGCAAACAGACTCACTCTCACACACACACACAGACACACTCACACACACACAAACAGACTCACTCTCACACACACAGACGCACTCACACACACTCACACGCAGACTCACTCTCACACACACACACAGACACACTCACACACACACACACACACACACTCACACACACACACACACACACACACACACTCACACACACACACAGACTCACTCTCACACACACACACACACAGACTCACTCTCACACACACAGACTCAATCACACACTCACACACACAGACTCACTCACACACATACACACAAAAAGACTCACTCTCACACACACAAACAGACTCACTCTCACACACACACACAAACAGACTCACTCTCACACACACACACGCACTCACACACAAACAGACTCACTCTCTCACACACAGACACACTCACACACACACACACACTCACACACACACAGACTCACTCACACACACACACATACAGACTCACTATCACACACACACACTCACTCTTACACACACACAAGCAGACTCACTCTCTCACACACACACAGAGACTCACTCTCTCACACACACACAGACTCACTCTCTCTCACACAATCAGAGTCACACACACACACAAACTCACTCTGACACACACACACAGACTCACTCACACACACAAAGACTCACTCTCACACACACACACAGACTCACTCTCACACACACACACACAGACCACTCTCTCACACACACACACAGACTCACTCACACACACACACATGCACACAGACTCACACTCACACACACATACACATGCACACAGACTCACACTCACACACACATACACATGCACACAGACTCACACTCACACACACATATACATGCACACAAACTCACACTCAGACACACACACAGACTCACTCTCTCACACACTCACACAAACACACACACACAAAAAGACTCACACACACAGACTCACTCTCACACACACACACACTCACTCTTACACACACACAAACAGACTCACTCTCACACACACACAAACAGACTCACACACACACACACACAGACTCACTCACACACACATACTCACTCACACACACATACTCACTCACACACACACACACACATACTCACTCTCACACACATACACAGACTCACTCTCACACACACACATGCACACAGACTCACACACACACATGCACAAACTCACTCACACACACTCACTCTCACACACACACAAAGACTCACTCAAACACACACACACAAACAGACTCATTCTCTCACACACACACACACAGAGACTCACTCTCTCACACACACACACAGAGACTCACTCTCTCACACACACACACAGAGACTCACTCTCTCACACAATCAGACTCACTCACACACACACACACAAACTCAATTTCACACAGACTCACTCTCACACACACACACACACAGACTCACTCTCTCTCTCTCACACACACACAGACTCACTCTCACACTCACACACGGACTCACTCTCACACACACATGCACACAGACCCACAATCACACACACATGCACACAGACTCACACACACACACGCAATCACTCTCTCAAACACACACACAGACTCACTCTCTCACACACTCACAAACAGACTCACTCTCACACACACTCACACACAGACTCACTCTCACACAAACACACACACAGACTCACTCTCACACACACAGACTCACTCTCTCTCACACACACACAGACTCACTCTCTCTCACACACACACAGACTCACTCTCTCTCACACACACACAGACTCACTCTCTCTCACACACACACAGACTCTCTCTCTCACACACACAGACTCACTCTCTCACACACACACACAGACTCACTCTCTCACACACACTCACACAGACTCACTCACACACACACACACACAAACAGACTCACACTCACATACACTCACAAACTCACTCACACTCACAGACTCACACTCTCTCTCTCACACACACACAGACTCACTCTGACACACAGACTCAATCACACTCACACACACACAGACTCACTCACACACACAAACACACAGACTCACTCACACACACACACACACACACACACACACACGGACTCACTCACACACACACACAAACTCACTCTTACACACACACACGGACTCACTCTCTCACACACTCACACACACACACAAACAGACTCACTCTCACACACACAGACGCACTCACAAACACTCACACACAAACAGACTCACTCTCACACACACACAGACGCACTCACACACACTCACACGCAAACAGACTCACTCTCACACACACACAGACACACTCACACACACACACACACACACACAGACACACTCACACACACACACACACAGACTCACTCTCACACACTCACACACACACAGACTCACTCTCACACACACAGACTCAATCACACACTCACACACACAGACTCACTCACACACATACACACAAAAAGACTCACTCTCACACACACAAACAGACTCACTCTCACACACACACACAAACAGACTCACTCTCACACACACACAGATTCACTTTCTCACACACACACAAACTCTCTCTCTCACACACACACAGACTCACTCTCACACACATACATAGACTCACTCTCACACACATACACAGACTCACAATCACACACATGCACAGACTCAGTCTCACACACACACACATGCACACAGACTCACACACACACACATGCACAAACTCACTCACACACACACACATGCACACAGACTCACACACACACACAGATGCACTCACTCACACTCACACAAACAGACTCACTCTCACACACACACACGCACTCACACACAAACAGACTCACTCTCTCACACACAGACACACACACACACACACACTCACACACACACAGACTCACTCACACACACACACACAAACAGACGCGCACACACACACACACACACACAGACTCACTCTCACACATAAACAGACTCACTCTCGCACACACACACACAGACTCACTCTCGCACACACACACACAGACTCACTCTCGCACACACACACACAGACTCATTCTCGAACACACACACACAGACTCATTCTCACACACACACACACACACACAGACTCACAGACTCACTCACACACACAGACTTACTCACACACACACACACAGACTCACTCTCACACACACACACAGACTCACTCTCACACACACACACAGGCTCACTCTCACACACACACACAGGCTCACTCTCACACACACACAGACTCACTCACACACACACACAGACTCACACTCACACACACACAGATTCACTCTCTCACACACACACAGACTCACTCTCACACGCACTCACACACACAGACTCACACACACACACACCAAAACTCAATCTCTCACACACACAAACTCACTCTCTCACACACACAAACTCACTCTCTCACACACACAAACCCATTCTCTCACACACACAAACCCATTCTCTCACACACACAAACCCATTCTCTCACACACTCACACACACACACAAACTCACTCTCTCACACACAAACTCACTCTCTCACACAATCACACAGACTCACTCTCACACACACACACATACAGACTCACTATCACACACACACACTCACTCTTACACACACACAAGCAGACTCACTCTCTCACCCACACACAGAGACTCACTCTCTCACACACACACAGACTCACTCTCTCACACACACACAGACTCACTCTCTCTCACACAATCAGAGTCACACACATACAAACTCACTCTGACACACACACACACAGACTCACTCTCACACACACACACAGACTCACTCTCACACACACACACACAGACCACTCTCTCACACACACACACACAGACTCACTCACACACACACACATGCACACAGACTCACACTCACACACACATACACATGCACACAGACTCACACTCACACACACATACACATGCACACAAACTCACACTCAGACACACACACGGACTCACTCTCTCACACACTCACACAAACACACACACACATAAAGACTCACACACACAGACTCACTCTCACACACACACACACACTCACTCTTACACACACACACAAACAGACTCACTCTCACACACACACAAACAGACTCACACACACACAGACTCACTCACACACACATACTCACTCACACACACATACTCACTCACACACACATACTCACTCACACACACACACACACATACTCACTCTCACACACACACATGCACACAGACTCACACACACACATGCACAAACTCACTCACACACACTCACTCTCACACACACACACAAAGACTCACTCAAACACACACACACAAACAGACTCACTCTCTCACAAACACACACAGAGACTCACTCTCTCACACACACACACAGAGACTCACTCTCTCACACAATCAGACTCACTCACACACACACACACAAACTCAATCTCACACAGACTCACTCTCACACACACACACATACACAGACTCACTCTCACACACACACAGACTCACTCTCACACTCACACACGGACTCACTCTCACACACACATGCACACAGACCCACAATCACACACACATGCACACAGACTCACACACACACACACAATCACTCTCTCAAACACACACACAGACTCACTCTCTCACACACTCACAAACAGACTCACTCTCACACACACTCACACACAGACTCACTCTCACACACACACACACACGGACTCACTCTCACACACACAGACTCACTCTCTCTCACACACACACAGACTCACTCTCTCTCACACACAGACTCACTCTCTCACACACACACAGACTCACTCTCTCACACACACACACAGACTCACTCTCTCACACACACTCACACAGACTCACTCACACACACACACACAAACAGACTCACACTCACATACACTCACAAACTCACTCACACACACAGACTCACACTCTCTCTCTCACACACACACAGACTCACTCTGACACACAGACTCAATCACACTCACACACACAGACTCACTCACACACACACACACACGGACTCACTCACACACACACACACACACACACACACGGACTCACTCACACACACACACAAACTCACTCTTACACACACACACGGACTCACTCTCTCACACACACACACACACACAAACAGACTCACTCTCACACACACAGACGCACTCACAAACACTCACACACAAACAGACTCACTCTCACACACACAGACGCACTCACACACACTCACATGCAAACAGACTCACTCACACACACACACAGACACACTCACACACACACACACACACACACACACACTCACACACACACACACACAGACTCACTCTCACACACTCACACACACACAGACTCACTCTCACACACACAGACTCAATCAGACACTCACACACACAGACTCACTCACACACATACACACAAAAAGACTCACTCTCACACACACAAACAGACTCACTCTCACACACACACACAAACAGACTCACTCTCACACACACACAGATTCACTTTCTCACACACACACAAACTCTCTCTCACACACACAGACTCACTCTCACACACATACATAGACTCACTCTCACACACATACACAGACTCACAATCACACACATGCACAGACTCAGTCTCACACACACACACATGCACACAGACTCACACACACACACATGCACAAACTCACTCACACACACACACATGCACACAGACTCACACACACACACACATGCACAAACTCACTCACACACACTCACTCTCACACACACACAAACAGACTCACTCACACACACAGAGACTCACTCTCTCACACACACACAGACTCACTCTCTCTCACACACAGAGACACACTCTCACACACACACAGAGACACACTCTCACACACACACAGAGACACACTCACACACACACACACAGACTCACTCTCACACACACACACTCACACACAAACAGACTCACTCTCACACGCACTCACACACACAGACTCACACACACACACACAAAAACTCAATCTCTCACACACACAAACTCACTCTCTCACACACACAAACTCACTCTCTCACACACACAAACCCATTCTCTCACACACACAAACCCATTCTCTCACACACTCACACACACACACAAACTCACTCTCTCACACACAAACTCACTCTCTCACACAATCACACAGACTCACTCTCACACACACACAGATTCACTCTCTCACACACACACAGACTCACTCTCACACGCACTCACACACACAGACTCACTCACACACACACACAAAAACTCAATCTCTCACACACACAAACTCACTCTCTCACACACACAAACTCACTCTCTCACACACACAAACCCATTCTCTCACACACACAAACCCATTCTCTCACACACTCACACACACACAAACTCACTCTCTCACACACAAACTCACTCTCTCACACAATCACACAGACTCACTCTCACACACACACACATACAGACTCACTATCACACACACACACTCACTCTTACACACACACAAGCAGACTCACTCTCTCACACACACACAGAGACTCACTCTCTCACACACACACAGACTCACTCTCTCTCACACAATCAGAGTCACTCACACACACACAGACTCACTCTCACACACACACACAGACCACTCTCTCACACACACACACAGACTCACACACACACAGACTCACTCTCACACACACAGACTCAATCACACACTCACACACACAGACTCACTCACACACATACACACAAAAAGACTCACTCTCACACACACAAACAGACTCACTCTCACACACACACACAAACAGACTCACTCTCACACACACACAGATTCACTTTCTCACACACACACAAACTCTCTCTCTCACACACACACAGACTCACTCTCACACACATACATAGACTCACTCTCACACACATACACAGACTCACAATCACACACATGCACAGACTCACTCTCTCACACACACACAGACTCACTCACACACACACACACAGACTCACTCACACACACACACACAGACTCACTCACACACACACACACATGCACACAGACTCACACACACACACACATGCACGAACACACTCACACACACTCACTCTCAAACACACAAACAGACTCACTCTCACACACACACAGAGACTCACTCTCTCACACACACACAGACTCACTCTCTCTCACACACACAGAGACTCACTCTCTCTCACACACACAGAGACTCACTCACATACACACACACAAACTCACTCTCACACACACACACACAGACTCACTCTCACACACACACACTCACACACAGACTCACTCTCACACAGTCACACACACAGACTCACTCTCACACACACAGACTCACTCTCACACACACACACCGACTCACTCACACACACACACACAGACTCACTCACACACTCAGACTCACTCTCTCACACACTCACAAACAGACTCACTCGCACACACATTCACACACACACAAACAGACTCACTCTCACACACTCACACAGACTCACTCTCTCTCACACACACACAGACTCACTCTCACACACACAAACAGACTCACTCTCACACACACACACAGACTCACTCACACACACACACACAGACTCACTCACACACACACACACACACAGATTCACTCTCTCACACACACACACACGGACTCACTCTCTCACACACACACACACGGACTCTCTCTCTCACACACACACACACAGACTCACTCTCACACACACACATACAAACTCACTCGCACGCACACACACAGGCTCACTCTCACACACACACACACACACAGACTCACTCTCACACTCACACACAAACTCACACTCTCTCACACACAGAAACGCACATGCACACAGACTCTCACAGACACACGCACACACGGACTCACTCTCTCACACACACATACGGACTCACCCCTCACACACTCACAAACAGACTCACTCTCACTCACACTCACACACAAACAGACTCACTCTCACACACACAATCACACACACACACAGACTCACTCTCACACACACACTCACACACACAGACTCACTCTCACACACACAGACTCACTCTCACACACACAGACTCAATCACACTCACACACACACACACACAGACTCACTCACACACACACACACATACTCACTCTCACACTCACACACACACTCACTCTCACACTCACACACACACTCACTCACACTCACACACACACTCACTCTCACACTCACACACACACACTCTCACACACACACTCTCACACACACACACACACACGGATTCACACTCTCACACACACACACAAACAGACTCACTCTCACACACACACAGACGCACTCACACACAATCACACACAGACTCACTCTCACACACACACAGACACACTCACACACACACAGACTCACTCTCACACACACACACACACAGACTCACTCACACACACAGACTCAATCACACACTCACACACACAAACAGACTCACTCTCACACGCACACAAACAGACTCACTCTCACACACAAACAGACTCACTCTCGCACACACACACACAGACTCATTCTCGCACACACACACACAGACTCATTCTCGCACACACACACACAGACTCATTCTCACACACACACACACACACACACACACACACAGACTCACAGACTCACTCACACACACAGACTTACTCACACACACACACACAGACTCACTCTCACACACACACACAGGCTCACTCTCACACACACACAGACTCACTCTCACACACACACACAGACTCACACTCACACACACACAGATTCACTCTCTCACACACACACAGACTCACTCTCACACGCACTCACACACACAGACTCACTCACACACACACACAAAAACTCAATCTCTCACACACACAAACTCACTCTCTCACACACACAAACTCACTCTCTCACACACACAAACCCATTCTCTCACACACACAAACCCATTCTCTCACACACTCACACACACACAAACTCACTCTCTCACACACAAACTCACTCTCTCACACAATCACACAGACTCACTCTCACACACACACACATACAGACTCACTATCACACACACACACTCACTCTTACACACACACAAGCAGACTCACTCTCTCACACACACACAGAGACTCACTCTCTCACACACACACAGACTCACTCTCTCTCACACAATCAGAGTCACTCACACACACACAGACTCACTCTCACACACACACACAGACCACTCTCTCACACACACACACAGACTCACACACACACAGACTCACTCTCACACACACAGACTCACTCTCACACACTCACACACACAGACTCACTCACACACATACACACAAAAAGACTCACTCTCACACACACAAACAGACTCACTCTCACACACACACACAAACAGACTCACTCTCACACACACACAGATTCACTTTCTCACACACACACAAACTCTCTCTCTCACACACACACAGACTCACTCTCACACACATACATAGACTCACTCTCACACACATACACAGACTCACAATCACACACATGCACAGACTCACTCTCTCACACACACACACAGACTCACTCACACACACACACACAGACTCACTCACACACACACACACAGACTCACTCACACACACACACACATGCACACAGACTCACACACACACACACATGCACGAACACACTCACACACACTCACTCTCACACACACAAACAGACTCACTCTCACACACACACAGAGACTCACTCTCTCACACACACACAGACTCACTCTCTCTCACACACACAGAGACTCACTCTCTCTCACACACACAGAGACTCACTCACATACACACACACAAACTCACTCTCACACACACACACACAGACTCACTCTCACACACACACACTCACACACAGACTCACTCTCACACAGTCACACACACAGACTCACTCTCACACACACAGACTCACTCTCACACACACACACAGACTCACTCACACACACACACACAGACTCACTCACACACTCAGACTCACTCTCTCACACACTCACAAACAGACTCACTCGCACACACATTCACACACACACAAACAGACTCACTCTCACACACTCACACAGACTCACTCTCTCTCACACACACACAGACTCACTCACACACACAAACAGACTCACTCTCACACACACACACAGACTCACTCACACACACACACACAGACTCACTCACACACACACACACACACACAGATTCACTCTCTCACACACACACACACGGACTCACTCTCTCACACACACACACACGGACTCTCTCTCTCACACACACACACACAGACTCACTCTCACACACACACATACAAACTCACTCGCACGCACACACACAGGCTCACTCTCACACACACACACAGGCTCACTCTCACACACACACACACACAGACTCACTCTCACACTCACACACAAACTCACACTCTCTCACACACAGAAACGCACATGCACACAGACTCTCACAGACACACGCACACACGGACTCACTCTCTCACACACACATACGGACTCACCCCTCACACACTCACAAACAGACTCACTCTCACTCACACTCACACACAAACAGACTCACTCTCACACACACAATCACACACACACACAGAATCACTCTCACACACACACTCACACACACAGACTCACTCTCACACACACAGACTCACTCTCACACACACAGACTCAATCACACTCACACACACACACACACAGACTCACTCACACACACACACACATACTCACTCTCACACTCACACACACACTCACTCTCACACTCACACACACACTCACTCACACTCACACACACACTCACTCTCACACTCACACACACACACTCTCACACACACACTCTCACACACACACACACACACGGA
>NC_054499.1:20712220-20719720 GCF_017639515.1 Carcharodon carcharias
ACAAACAGACTCACTCTCACACACACACAGACACACTCACACACACACAGACTCACTCTCACACACACACAGACTCACTCTCACACACACACAGACTCACTCTCACACTCACACACAAACTCACAAACACTCACACACACACAAACTCACTGTCACACTCACACACAAACTCACTCTCACACACACAAACAAACTCACTCTCACACTCACACACAAACTCACTCTCACACTCACACACAAACTCACTCTCACACTCACACACAAACTCACTCACACTCACACACAAACTCACTCACACTCACACACAAACTCACTCACACACAAACTCACTCACACACAAACTCACTCACACTCACACACAAACTCACTCACACACAAACTCACTCACACACAAACTCACTCACACACAAACTCACTCACACACAAACTCACTCACACTCACACACAAACTATCTCTCAAACACACACAAACATGCATACAGACCCACAATCACACACACAAAAATGCACACAGTCTCTCACACACACACGCACACACGGACTCACTCTCTCACACACAAACACAGACTCACTCTCACACACTCACAAACAGACTCACTCTCACACACACTCACACACAAACAGACTCACTCTCTCACTCACACACACACACAGACTCACTCTCTCACACACAGACTCAATCACACTCACACACACACACAGACTCACACTCACATACACTCACAAACTCACTCACACACACAGATTCACTCTCTGTCTCTCACACACACACACACACACAGATTCACTCTCACACTCACACACAAACTCACACTCTCTCACACACAGAAACACACATGCACACAGACTCTCACAGACACACGCACACACGGACTCACTCTCTCACACACACATACGGACTCACCCCTCACACACTCACACACAAACTCACTCTCACACTCACACACAAACTCACACTCTCTCACACACAGAAACGCACATGCACACAGACTCTCACAGACACACGCACACACGGACTCACTCTCTCACACACACATACGGACTCACACCTCACACACTCACAAACAGACTCACTCTCACTCACACTCACACACAAACAGACTCACTCTCACACACACACTCACACACACACACACACAGACTCACTCTCACACACACACTCACACACACAGACTCACTCTCACACACACACAGACTCACTCTCACACACTTAGACTCAATCACACTCACACACACACACACACCTCACTCACACACACACACATACTCACTCTCACACACACACACACACTCACTCTCACACACACACACACACGGATTCACACTCACACACACACACAAACAGACTCACTCTCACACACACACAGACACACTCACACACACACAGACTCACTCTCACACACACACAGACTCACTCTCACACACACACAGACTCACTCTCACACACTCACACACACACAGACTCACTCACACACACAGACTCAATCACACACTCACACACACAAACAGACTCACTCTCACACACGCACACAAACAGACTCACTCTCACACACACACAGACTCACTCTCACACACACACAGACTCACTCTCACACACACTCACACACAGACTCACTCTCTCTCACATACACACACAAGAACACTCTCTCTCTCTCACACACACACAGACTCACTCTCTCTCACACACACAGAGACTCATTCTCACACACACACAAACACAGACTCACTCACACACACAGACTCACTCACACACACAGATTAACTCTCAAACACACTCACAGACTCACTCACACACACACACAGATGCACTCACACACACACAGATGCACTCACACACACTCACACAAACAGACTCACTCTCACACACACACAGACGCACTCACACACAAACGGACTCACTCTCTCACACACAGACACACTCACACACACACAGACTCACTCACACACACACACACACACAAACAGACGCGCACACACTCTCGCACACACACACACAGACTCACTCTCGCACACACACAGACTCACTCTCGCACACACACACACAGACTCACTCTCGCACACACACAGACTCACTCTCGCACACACACACACAGACTCACTCTCGCACACACACACACAGACTCATTCTCGCACACACACACACAGACTCATTCTCGCACACACACACACAGACTCATTCTCACACACACACACACACACACACACACACACACACACAGACTCACAGACTCACTCACACACACAGACTTACTCACACACACACACACAGACTCACTCTCACACACACACACAGGCTCACTCTCACACACACACAGACTCACTCTCACACACACACACAGACTCACACTCACACACACACAGATTCACTCTCTCACACACACACAGACTCACTCTCACACGCACTCACACACACAGACTCACTCACACACACACACAAAAACTCAATCTCTCACACACACAAACTCACTCTCTCACACACACAAACTCACTCTCTCACACACACAAACCCATTCTCTCACACACACAAACCCATTCTCTCACACACTCACACACACACACAAACTCACTCTCTCACACACAAACTCACTCTCTCACACAATCACACAGACTCACTCACACACACACATACAGACTCACTATCACACACACACACTCACTCTTACACACACACAAACAGACTCACTCTCTCTCACACACACAGAGAATCACTCACACAAACACAGACTCACTCTCTCTCACACAATCAGAGTCACTCTCACACACACAGACTCACTCTGACACACACACACACAGACTCACTCTCACACACACACACAGACTCACTCTCACACACACACACAGACTCACTCTCACACACACACACACAGACCACTCTCTCACACACACACACAGACTCACTCACACACACACACATGCACACAGACTCACACTCACACACACATACACATGCACACAGACTCACACTCACACACACATACACATGCACACAGACTCACACTCACACACACATACACATGCACACAAACTCACACTCAGACACACACACGGACTCACTCTCTCACACACTCACACAAACACACACACACAAAAAGACTCACACACACAGACTCACTCTCACACACACACACACTCACTCTTACACACACACACAAACAGACTCACTCACACACACACAAACAGACTCACACACACACACACACACACACAGACTCACTCACACACACAGACTCACTCACACACACATACTCACTCACACACACACACACATACTCACTCTCACACACATACACAGACTCACTCTCACACACACACATGCACACAGACTCACACACACACATGCACAAACTCACTCACACACACTCACTCTCACACACACACAAAGACTCACTCAAACACACACACACAAACAGACTCACTCTCTCACACACACACACACAGAGACTCACTCTCTCACACACACACACACAGAGACTCACTCTCTCACACACACACACAGAGACTCACTCTCTCACACACACACACAGAGACTCACTCTCTCTCACACACACACAGAGACTCACTCTCTCACACAATCAGACTCACTCACACACACACACACAAACTCAGTCTCACACAGACTCACTCTCACACACACACACACACAGACTCACTCTCTCTCTCTCACACACACACAGACTCACTCTCACACTCACACACGGACTCACTCTCACACACACATGCACACAGACCCACAATCACACACACATGCACACAGACTCACACACACACACGCAATCACTCTCTCAAACACACACACAGACTCACTCTCTCACACACTCACAAACAGACTCACTCTCACACACACTCACACACAGACTCACTCTCACACAAACACACACACGGACTCACTCTCACACACACAGACTCACTCTCTCTCACACACACACAGACTCACTCTCTCTCACACACACACAGACTCACTCTCACACACATACATAGACTCACTCTCACACACATACACAGACTCACAATCACACACATGCACAGACTCAGTCTCACACACACACACATGCACACAGACTCACACACACACACACATGCACAAACTCACTCACACACACACACATGCACACAGACTCACACACACACACACAGATGCACTCACACACACTCACACAAACAGACTCACTCTCACACACACACACGCACTCACACACAAACAGACTCACTCTCTCACACACAGACACACTCACACACACACACACACTCACACACACACACACACTCACACACACACACATACAGACTCACTATCACACACACACACTCACTCTTACACACACACAAGCAGACTCACTCTCTCACACACACACAGAGACTCACTCTCTCACACACACACAGACTCACTCTCTCTCACACAATCAGAGTCACACACACACACAAACTCACTCTGACACACACACACAGACTCACTCTCATACACACACACAGACTCACTCTCACACACACACACAGACTCACTCTCACACACACACACACAGACCACTCTCTCACACACACACACAGACTCACTCACACACACACACATGCACACAGACTCACACTCACACACACATACACATGCACACAGACTCACACTCACACACACATACACATGCACACAGACTCACACTCACACACACATATACATGCACACAAACTCACACTCAGACACACACACAGACTCACTCTCTCACACACTCACACAAACACACACACACAAAAAGACTCACACACACAGACTCACTCTCACACACACACACACTCACTCTTACACACACACAAACAGACTCACTCTCACACACACACAAACAGACTCACACACACACACACACAGACTCACTCACACACACATACTCACTCACACACACATACTCACTCACACACACACACACATACTCACTCTCACACACATACACAGACTCACTCTCACACACACACATGCACACAGACTCACACACACACATGCACAAACTCACTCACACACACTCACTCTCACACACACACAAAGACTCACTCAAACACACACACACAAACAGACTCATTCTCTCACACACACACACACAGAGACTCACTCTCTCACACACACACACAGAGACTCACTCTCTCTCACACACACACAGAGACTCACTCTCTCACACAATCAGACTCACTCACACACACACACACAAACTCAATCTCACACAGACTCACTCTCACACACACACACACACAGACTCACTCTCTCTCTCTCACACACACACAGACTCACTCTCACACTCACACACGGACTCACTCTCACACACACATGCACACAGACCCACAATCACACACACATGCACACAGACTCACACACACACACGCAATCACTCTCTCAAACACACACACAGACTCACTCTCTCACACACTCACAAACAGACTCACTCTCACACACACTCACACACAGACTCACTCTCACACAAACACACACACGGACTCACTCTCACACACACAGACTCACTCTCTCTCACACACACACAGACTCACTCTCTCTCACACACACACAGACTCACTCTCACACACATACATAGACTCACTCTCACACACATACACAGACTCACAATCACACACATGCACAGACTCAGTCTCACACACACACACATGCACACAGACTCACACACACACACACATGCACAAACTCACTCACACACACACACATGCACACAGACTCACACACACACACACAGATGCACTCACACACACTCACACAAACAGACTCACTCTCACACACACACACGCACTCACACACAAACAGACTCACTCTCTCACACACAGACACACTCACACACACACACACACTCACACACACACACACACTCACACACACACACATACAGACTCACTATCACACACACACACTCACTCTTACACACACACAAGCAGACTCACTCTCTCACACACACACAGAGACTCACTCTCTCACACACACACAGACTCACTCTCTCTCACACAATCAGAGTCACACACACACACAAACTCACTCTGACACACACACACAGACTCACTCTCACACACACACACAGACTCACTCTCACACACACACACAGACTCACTCTCACACACACACACACAGACTCACTCTCTCTCACACACAGACTCACTCTCTCACACACACACAGACTCACTCTCTCACACACACACAGACTCACTCTCTCACACACACACACAGACTCACTCTCTCACACACACTCACACAGACTCACTCACACACACACACACAAACAGACTCACACTCACATACACTCACAAACTCACTCACACACACAGACTCACACTCTCTCTCTCACACACACACAGACTCACTCTGACACACAGACTCAATCACACTCACACACACAGACTCACTCACACACACACACACACGGACTCACTCACACACACACACACACACACACACACGGACTCACTCACACACACACACACAGACTCACTCACACACACACATGCACACAGACTCACACTCACACACACATACACATGCACACAGACTCACACTCACACACACATACACATGCACACAGACTCACTCTCTCACACACTCACACAAACACACACACACAAAAAGACTCACACACACAGACTCACTCTCACACACACACACACTCACTCTTACACACACACACAAACAGACTCACTCTCACACACACACAAACAGACTCACACACACACACACACACACACACACACACACAGACTCACTCACACACACATACTCACTCACACACACATACTCACTCACACACACACACACACATACTCACTCTCACACACATACACAGACTCACTCTCACACACACACATGCACACAGACTCACACACACACATGCACAAACTCACTCACACACACACACATGCACACAGACTCACACACACACATGCACAAACTCACTCACACACACTCACTCTCACACACACACACAAAGACTCACTCAAACACACACACACAAACAGACTCACTCTCTCACACACACACACAGAGACTCACTCTCTCACACACACACACAGAGACTCACTCTCTCACACAATCAGACTCACTCACACACACACACACAAACTCAATCTCACACAGACTCACTCTCACACACACACACACACAGACTCACTCTCTCTCTCTCACACACACACAGACTCACTCTCACACTCACACACGGACTCACTCTCACACACACATGCACACAGACCCACAATCACACACACATGCACACAGACTCACACACACACACGCAATCACTCTCTCAAACACACACACAGACTCACTCACTCACACACTCACAAACAGACTCACTCTCACACACACTCACACACAGACTCACTCTCACACACACACACACACGGACTCACTCTCACACACACAGACTCATTCTCTCACACACACACAGACTCACTCTCTCTCACACACACAGACTCACTCTCTCACACACACACACAGACTCACTCACACACACACACACACACACACACAAA